>NC_066559.1:11578567-11613567 GCF_024679095.1 Eriocheir sinensis
TCTCCTCTCCGTCCTTCATCACTGGTCTTAACTCTCCTCTCCGTCCTTCATCGCAGGTCTTAACTCTCCTCCTCGTCCTTCAGAATCAGCGCGGTGCGTCTGGGAGACCTCGACCTTACCCAAGATAATGAGAACAACTCGGCGCCAGCGGACTACGATATTATCCAGATCATCATTCACCCTCAGTTTAGGTAAGGGGGCCGGAGACTGTGTGTGTGTGTGGGGGGGGGATGCAGGGAAACATATCAATAAACTGGTGGCAGCGATGGGATTATAGGAAACATATCAATAAACTGGTGGCTGCGATGGGATTATAGGAAACATATCAATAAACTGGTGGCTGCGATGGGATTATAGGAAACATATCAATAAACTGGTGGCTGCGATGGGATTATAGGAAACATATCAATAAACTGGTGGCAGCGATGGGATTATAGGAACATATCAATAAACTGGTGGCAGCGATGGGATTATAGAAACATATCAATAAACTGGTGGCTGTGATGGGATTATAGAAACATATCAATAAACTGGTGGCTGCGATGGGATTATAGGAACATATCAATAAACTGGTGGCAGCGATGGGATTATAGAAACATATCAATAAACTGGTGGCTGCGATGGGATTATAGGAACATATCAATAAACTGGTGGCAGCGATGGGATTATAGGAACATATCAATAAACTGGTGGCAGCGATGGGATTATAGGAACATATCAATAAACTGGTGGCAGCGATGGGATTATAGAAACATATCAATAAACTGGTGGCAGTGATGGGATTATAGAAACATATCAATAAACTGGTGGCAGCGATGGGATTATAGGAACATATCAATAAACTGGTGGCAGTGATGGGATTATAGAAACATATCAATAAACTGGTGGCAGCGATGGGATTATAGAAACATATCAATAAACTGGTGGCAGCGATGGGATAATAGAAACATATCAATAAACTGGTGGCAGCGATGGGATTATAGGAACATATCAATAAACTGGTGGCTGCGATGGGATTATAGAAACATATCAATAAACTGGTGGCTGCGATGGGATTATAGAAACATATCAATAAACTGGTGGCTGCGATGGGATTATAGAAACATATCAATAAACTGGTGGCAGCGATGGGATTATAGGAACATATCAATAAACTGGTGGCTGCGATGGGATTATAGAAACATATCAATAAACTGGTGGCTGCGATGGGATTATAGGAAACATATCAATAAACTGGTGGCAGCGATGGGATTATAGGAACATATCAATAAACTGATGGCTGCGATGGGATTATAGGAACATATCAATAAACTGGTGGCTGCGATGGGATTATAGGAACATATCAATAAACTGGTGGCAGCGATGGGATTATAGGAACATATCAATAAACTGGTGGCAGCGATGGGATTATAGGAACATATCAATAAACTGGTGGCTGCGATGGGATTATAGGAACATATCAATAAACTGGTGGCTGCGATGGGATTATAGAAACATATCAATAAACTGGTGGCTGTGATGGGATTATAGGAAACATATCAATAAACTGGTGGCTGCGATGGGATTATAGAAACATATCAATAAACTGGTGGCTGTGATGGGATTATAGGAAACATATCAATAAACTGGTGGCAGTGATGGGATTATAGGAACATATCAATAAACTGGTGGCAGTGATGGGATTATAGGAACATATCAATAAACTGGTGGCTGCGATGGGATTATAGAGACATATCAATAAACTGGTGGCAGCGATGGGATTATAGGAACATATCAATAAACTGGTGGCAGCGATGGGATTATAGGAAACATATCAATAAACTGGTGGCAGCGATGGGATTATAGGAACATATCAATAAACTGGTGGCTGTGATGGTATTATAGGAAACATATCAATAAACTGGTGGCAGTGATGGGATTATAGGAACATATCAATAAACTGGTGGCAGTGATGGGATTATAGGAACATATCAATAAACTGGTGGCAGTGATGGGATTATAGGAACATATCAATAAACTGGTGGCAGTGATGGGATTATAGGAACATATCAATAAACTGGTGGCTGCGATGGGATTATAGGAACATATCAATAAACTGGTGGCAGCGATGGGATTATAGGAACATATCAATAAACTGGTGGCTGTGATGGGATTATAGAAACATATCAATAAACTGGTGGCAGCGATGGGATTATAGAAACATATCAATAAACTGGTGGCTGCGATGGGATTATAGGAACATATCAATAAACTGGTGGCAGTGATGGGATTATAGGAACATATCAATAAACTGGTGGCAGTGATGGGATTATAGGAACATATCAATAAACTGGTGGCTGCGATGGGATTATAGGAAACATATCAATAAACTGGTGGCAGCGATGGGATTATAGGAACATATCAATAAACTGGTGGCTGTGATGGGATTATAGGAACATATCAATAAACTGGTGGCAGCGATGGGATTATAGGAACATATCAATAAACTGGTGGCTGTGATGGGATTATAGGAACATATCAATAAACTGGTGGCAGCGATGGGATAATAGGAAGATATAAAGTTGTTATAGTATTTTGTTGAGATTCATTTTCCTCTGTCTGTCTGTCTGTCTGTCTATCTCATATATATTTTTTTTATTTCTATATTTATGTCTCTCTCTCTCTCTCTCTTCCCTCCTCCACAACCAGACCTGGGTCCTCTGTCCGCTACAACGACATCGCGCTGCTGCAGACGGACCGCGAGATCGAGTTCAACGACGCCGTGTTTCCGTACTGCATCTCGCCGAGGATTCCCGCGACAGGCACCACCGTCATTGCTGCCGGCTACGGTCTCTACAATGAAAGTAAGGGCCAAACAAAGGTTCATAGGTAGACAGATAATCTCAAAGCTTCCTGCCACTAATTCAGGTACAAGGGGTGATATACAAAGTGGAGTCAAGAACTGTGTATCAATCTTTACATGTCTTTTTGCCTGATTATGTGTGGTCAGGACAGCGATTTAAGAATATAAGAACGTAGAGTCTGCAAGAGGCCAGTTGGCCTACACAAGACAGCTCCTGTAATTCTAACCCCACCTTACCTCACTATCCATGAATTTATCCAACCCCTTCTTGAATGTATCTATGGTATTGGCACCCACATCATGACTGCCAAGTATATTCCATTCATCCACCACTCTATTGGTAAACCAATTATTGCTTATGTCTTCGTTGAATCTGAATTTATATAAATTAAATCCATTGCTACGTGTCCTACCTGGTTCTTTAACAACCAAAACCCTATTGACATCCCTTTTATTAAAGCCCTTCATCCATTTATAAACTTCGATCAGTTCTCCGCGCAACCTTCGCCTTTCTAAAGAGTGTAGATATAAATGCTTCAGTCTATCCACATAAGGCAAGTTTCTCACCCCCTGAATCATTGTTGTCATCCTCCTCTGTGCAGATTCTAACATCTTGATATCCATTCTATAGTAGGGGGACCAGAACTGAACCGCATAATCGAGATGAGGTCTAACTAGTGCTAAGTAAAGTTTGAGGTTGACTTCAGCGCTCCTATTGCTTACGCTCCTTGAGATGAAACCCAGTACTCTGCTCGGTTTTTAGCCTGAATGCATTGAGCCCTAGGACGGAGGTCAGCGCTCACTAGGACTCCTAAGTCTCTCTTAACACCCAGACCTGCTTAGACGAGTGTCATTAAGGAGTAATTGTGTGAGGGGTTATTCCATCTTCTCTTCTCTCTCCTTCCTCTTCCCGTCTTCACCACTCTCCTTCCTTCCACCCCCTTCCCGTCGCTACACTCCGCCTCCCAGTAAGCTAACCATCTTCTCGCTCTCCCGTCCAGCCTACAAAAGCCACCACGTGTTGGAAGGCGAGCTGGACGTAATGTCGCTGGCCCAGTGTGAAAATGAATATCTGCAGCGGGACCCGCAGCGCCTGAAGACCGCCTACCCTAACCTCCTGCCGCCAAGAGGACTCCTGTGTGCCGGGAGGGACGGTGGCGGCGTGTGCAAGGTGAGTGTGCGTCTGTGTGTGTGTGTGTGTGTGTGTGTGTGTGTGTGTCTAGAACTGTTCATAAGAACATAAGAACGTAAGGAGTCTGCAAGACTATACAAGGCAGCTCCTGTAATCCTAACCCCACCTTACCTCACCATCCATGACTTTATCTAACCTCTTTTTGAATGTATCTACGGTATTAGCACCCACAACATGGCTGTCAAGCCTGTTCCATTCATTTACCACTATTGGTGAGCCAATTCTTGCCTATGTCTTTGCTGAATCTGAATTTGTCTAATTTAAAACCATTGCTACCTGTCCTACCTGGCTCTTTTACTACCAAGATCTTATTGACAGCCCCTTTATTAAAGCCCTTCATCCATTTATAGACTTCGATCAAGTCTCCTCGCAACCTTCGCCTTTCTAGCGAGTGTAGATTTAAATGCTTCAGTCTATCTTCATAAGGCGAGTTTCCCTTTGCGGCACAGGAGTCAGCCGGCATCTAAAACAACTTACAGATAGCAAGCAGCGCGTAACTCCATCACAAAATAACATAATATAAAGGGAGATTTGAGGGCATATGCTATAGCTGCGCGTGGCCTCGGTGCTCATCTCTGTCGCATTGGCCCTTGAGACTCTTTTTTTGGGGGGAGACAGTGCCAGTGTGACATCCGGGTTACCACAGTTTACCTTCCTCAGGTTTCCCAAAGTTACCCATTTATGAACCAGTCCGAAGGGGAGGATGAACAGCTGGGTGAGCTGCACGCCGACTGACAGGGCCAGGACTCGAACCCGGGCTCGTGGACTCGTAGTTGGGAATGCTAACCGAGCAGTCTTGTTCTTCCCCTGCTTTTCCCCGTGTTCATGTTTGTTCTCTCCGGGCAGGGCGACGAGGGCGGGCCGCTGTACCGCGAGGACGAGTCTGGGCTCCGCTTCCTGGAGGGCATCACCAGCCTCACGGGGGGCGCCTGCAAGGAGGGACTGCTGCCCGGCCTCTTCACGGCAGTGGCGGACCACGTGGAGTTCATCGACGCGGTGATCTACAACCCCCGCTTCGCCTAGGCGGGGGGAGGAGAGAGAGAGAGAGAGAGAGAGAGAGAGAGAGAGAGTGTGTGTGTGTGTGTAAGCAAGATTGATAGTACCATTCTGTGAAGAGACTCTCGACTCTATCTGTAACTGTTCTTGTGTTAGTTTGTTTGCCTGTATTTTTGTTTGTTTCTTTGTGTGTGTGTGTGTGTGTGTGTGTGTGTGGACTTCGGCCTATAGCGCCGGTCGGCTTTCATGACGGGGCCTGTTGGTTGACTCCGGCGGTGGCTTACGCAAGTGTTTTTATTAGTTGATGAGCGGCCACCAGGACAGCATGTGGGTCTTAGGCCACTGAAAATTGTCAGCTTGTGGCGGCGGACTGGACTTGAACCCGGGTCCTGCAGGACACCACGGCCGCACGCTGACCACTCAGCCACCGCCTCCCGCCAACACCCACTGCTCGTAATGGCGAGGCTGCATCTGATCGGCTCTTTAAAATTATGCCTTGTCAAACCTTGCCCTCGGGATAACGAGGGAGCCATACTATCACTGTTTCGCAATAAAGAAATGTTGACTTATAGTCGTTGACCTGTTACCCTTCATTGCGCCTTTGTCAAGCGGTGACCTAAAATAGAGTTCCTGGATGGGACAACGGCTGTTCAACTGCATAGATACGGGAAAAGTTCCAATTATAAATGCCAGACAGGGCGATAACCTGTCACCAAAACTGTACACGACGCAACCAGAAAAAAAAACTAGAAACATAAACGGGAGGAATAAATAGGTAAAGCATGCAGTGTAGCTGCGCGAGGCGGCGGCGCGCATCACCGACTCGCTGGCCCTTCGACAGAGCCTCTGGTGGGAGAGAACCAGTAACATCCGGCTCACCACGCTTTACTTTCCCCAGGTTTCCCCAGGTACAGATTTTTTTTTTTTTACCATCCCGAAAGGAAGGATAAACAGCTGGGTGAGCTGCACGCAAGCTGCTCAGGCCAGGATTCCATCCCAGGCCCGCAGATTCGTAGTCAGGGACGCTGCACCTGGAGGGCGCCTAAACAGTTAATTCAGAATAAGGAACGAACATCAACTTTTAATCTTTGATTTGCAGACGACATTGTTCTTTATTAGCGAGGCTAGTGTTGATCTGTAGCATGTGATGGAAGAACTAAACAGTGAAGGTCCATAGAAGTTGAATAAGAAGACTAAAATTATGTTCAACAATTACCACAAGTCGACTCATCGAACAGGAACCTCTAGAGACAGCGAATAAAAATGCAGCCTACACTGAGAACAGCTGAGACACACAAATCCGTCGCTTCAAACCCGCACATAAAATGACGCCAAAGACTGGGTGGGAGTGGTTTCGGGACACAAGGTAACGTAGTGAGTCTCTTCCATCGTGATTGAAGGGAAGGGTGTTCAGTGCGCGCGTCCTCCCCGCCATGACACGCGGATCGGAGAAATGGACGCCGATCAAGTCTCTGAAAAGGAAACTGAGAGAAGCCAAAAGAAAGCTGGAGAGATCGATGCTGGGAACCACTATATAGGCTGAACAAACAAAAGCAGATGACTCAAACGGTATAATCAACACACACACACACACACACACACCGTTCCAATAGCTCAGTCAGTTGAAGCACTGCGCTGCCAGGCTTCGAGGCGTGGCAGGCAGAGGATCGAGCCCCGGTCAGGCAGGGTTTTTCCGCTGACTAGGAGTGGCTATACTGTCCCCCCTTGAGCAAGGGAGATTGGGTGTGTTGCTCTAATCGCGAGAGTACTAGCTGGAGATTGCGAGTCCAGCTCGTGATCAGGCCGTGGTGAAATACATACACCACTTCGGTAGCTAAGTGGTAAAGCTCTGCGCTGCCATGCAGGCTTCACGGCCTGGCAGACAGAGGTTCGAGCCCTGCTCAGTCGGGATCTATCCACTGACAAGGAGCGGTTTCTGTTCCCCCTCGAGCAAGCGGGACGGGGTGTGTCAAGGTCCCGGCAGTACCCAGAGATCGACTAATGAGCCCTGCTCTAATCTAGAGGGTACTTACTGGCGACGACGAGTCCAGTTAGTGATTGGTGTGTTCGGGTGACTTGCAATCAGAGGAGAGCGTGCCAATGCGGCGGCGTGAAGCAGCGGTCACCGGGCGCCAAGGTCGGCAGCGTCAGACGCTTCCGCTGCTCACATCAACTACTTCCTGAGGCCGAGAAGATCATTCGGGTTCTCATGAAAGTTTTTTAGGTTCATGGTACAGAGGATGGGTCAAACTACCACCAGGGCTATAAAACTACCCCTGAAAATACTCAAAATTCATAGGGAACTCTTGTTAATTATATGTTCTTGGACTCCGGAATGTTTAAGAGTATGAGCCTTTGCAAGACGCACTGGTCGCCGCGCGGGGCTGGGGAGTAGCGGGGAAAGCTGGGGGCGCGCGGGGAGCCGGGGAGTCCCTGGGTTTGCACCAAAGAAGTAGGAAAATCCCTCGAGTCGCCTTGAGCACGATGGAGTTGGTGGCCGCCGCGAGTCACGGAACCGACGCAGAACCAACGACCGGGGAAAAGTTTGTCCGATTCAACGAATAAAAAAGACCTTGAGGGACAAACACAACTAGAACAAGAATGGGAAGTATGAGAACACTTATAGTAATAGCCCTACGTAGTATACCAAGCACAAAAGTCATGGTGGCAGTGTTGGTGTTGTCTGTCAGCAGATTGTTTATTTTAATTTTTTTACTTCATTCCTCGTCCGACTCACTCAAAGGCAAAAGTGGAGGGATAAACACAATCAGAATAGCATTGGGAAGTACGGAAACACGTTATTTTGTAGCAACAGCCCTTGTATATTAAGAACAGGTTGGAGCCCATCATATTTTCCAATTCACTCCTCGTCCGACTCACCCAAAGGCAGAAATTGAAAGATGAACACAGAGTAGCATTGGGAAGTATGGGAACGCGTTGTTTTGTGTGTGTGTGTGTGTGTGTTAAGGCATTGTCACATATACTCTTATCCCTATGTATGACAGACGTGGAGGACGCTGGGAAAGGCCTTCATTTGTTCATCAGCCGACCAATATCCTTTTTTACAGCAAAGGAAGCAGCTCAAGGGCAAAACAATAATGGAGGGGAATAAACAGCCCGCTAATCACCGCCCCTACAATAAGAGTATAAATGAGAGGTCACTAGCGGGTGGAGAAGTGTCTCGATATGCTCACCTGTTGAAATAATGTCTGGTAACGATGATGATGATGATGATGATGATGATGATGATGATGAGGCAGACGAATGGTGAATGATGATGAGATGAAGTGATATGAGGGTAAT
The DNA here is from genome assembly GCF_024679095.1 of Eriocheir sinensis. Classification (NCBI taxonomy): domain Eukaryota; kingdom Metazoa; phylum Arthropoda; class Malacostraca; order Decapoda; family Varunidae; genus Eriocheir; species Eriocheir sinensis. The sequence continues at coordinate 11,586,901 of NC_066559.1, forward strand.
AATGTGACTGATTAATGACGGAGGGCTAGTAATGATGACGAGATGGACTACTGATGATGATGATGATGATGATGATGAAGATGCGACATACGAATATTGAATGATAAAGAGGAAGAGGTGAACTATAATGAAGACAATGATATGACTGACTAATGACATCTACTGATATGATGATGATGATGATGATGATGGTAATGAGAATGATGAAACAGACGAATAATGAATGATGATAAGGAGGAGGAGGCGAAGTTAATAATGCGGGTGATAATGAGGCAACTTCTGCTACTACTACTACCACTACCACTACTACTACTATTACTACTACTTCTACTATTACACTTACTATTACTATTACTACTACTACTACTACTACTACTACTACTACTACTACTACTACTACTAATAATAATAATAATAATAATAATAATAATAATACCTACCATACTAATACCAGACTGATACTACTAATACTAAAACCTGATGAAGAGGAGGATGAGAAGGAAGAGGAGGAGGAGGAGGACGTGTATGGGTGAAGGAGAGGGAAAGAAAGGGAGCACTTCACCGCAAGAGGCTGGACCAGTGGCGGGGATCTCCCAGGCTGAGGCTCTGGCCCGGGATAACGCAAGTCCACAAGTCCCCACGTCGGCAGTCAGGTGAAAGTGATTCTGCGTAACCACCAGCGCCGCCTCGCGAGCCCTCACGCCTGGCGCTGATGGGCGGGGAAGGCCTGGCAGTTCCTCCCTTGTGGCCGGCGAGGGTGTGAGCCGAGCAGTGACCCGCGGCTTCCTCCGTCCGCGGCCGCTTACCGACGGAGTGCATTTGTGTGGGTGTGGGATGTTCGCGACGCTGGCAGAACGCGGTGAGCTCGGCGTGCCTTTTTCACGACCTCTGCCTCTCCGTGTTGCGTCCGTCCGCCCTGCTGCTGCCCCGACTGACTGATGGTGGGTATGGCATTAAGAGCATCGGTGGTGTCGCTCTTGTTTCTGCTGGTGCTGGTGCTGGAGGGCGGCCTGTGCAGCGCCTTCATGTTCCCAGGTATGTGCCGTGAGTGGGAAGGTGACGATCAGCGGGAACCCTTTAGTGATTACGTGAAGCTTCAGAGGATTAATTTTCACACGTCAGGAGAAACTTGCATTCGTCACAGAGGTTATGGCGCGGAATCTTCCTTTTAGCGTTCGTCCCAAAGATTGTGGCGTCCAGTCTTTCTTTCACTATAAGTTTTGTATGAAATTAGACGCATCATGAGGACCTATTAAAGAGTTCAGACTCCCCTATGAATAAAAGTGAAAAAAGGCCATTCATGTTCCTTGGTGAGTGGCGTATATGGGAAGGTGAGGTCAGAGGGAGCCTGATGGTGACTGAGTGAAGCTTCAGAGGATTAATTTTCACAACTCAGGAGAAAACTTGCATTCGTCACAGAGGTTATGGCGCGGAATCTTCCTTTTAACATCCGTCCTAAAGGTTATGGCGTTCAGTCTTCCTTCCTTCCAAAGATTGTGGCGTTGAATCTTCCTTCCAACATTCGTCTTTAAGGATTGTGGCGTTGAATCTTCCTTCCAACATTCGTCTTTAAGGATTGTGGCGTTGAATCTTCCTTCCAACATTCGTCCTAAAGATTGTGGCGTTGAATCTTCCTTCCAGTCTTTGTGAGAATGTTTTGCGTCAGTTTGGTCGAGCAGAAAATGTTAGTAAGTGAAAAATGTTACCCAGTATTCTTAAGGATGTTCTGTTGCTGCGTGTTACATTAAGGAAAAAAAATCAACATTCTTTCCCTTTGTGAGAATATTTTGTAAAGGTTTGGTCTAGCAGATAATGTTGCCAAGTGAAAGCTTTCTTTTGCGTAAGCTTGAAACCTATTCTCGAAAGTCAACACTGTCGCCGTTTCCAGGCACGCACAACACTTACTTTCTTCTTTACTGTCCACAACATTTTTCTTCTCACAGACGAGCGATCAGTGCAGCATCCATTATTTATCGCTAATCAAGTTGCCTCAGCATATGAAGCGGAGGCACGGGAGTGTATTTATAGACTGTGAATGTGAAACGGAGAGTGATCTAAACTTTTTAATAGGTCCTCCTCATGCGTATAATTCCATGCAAAACTTATAATGGAAGGATGATTGAACGCCATAATCTTTGGGTGAGAGGAAGATTCAACAACCTTTGGGAGGAATCATGTTTGTTTTCTATATTTTACAGGCAGAAGAAAACCCTTGACAATACTAATTTATCCCTAACGTGTCTGTCGCCTCTGAAGCAACTGTTTGTGTGGCAGATAAAGAAGGATGATTGTTTACTTAATTTCACATGCAGCAGAAAACCCTTGACAATACTACTCTATCCCCAACGTGTGTGTCGCCCCTGAAGCACCTGTTTATGTGGCAGATGAGTGGCGGGAAGCGAGGGCGGCGGCGGCGGCGGCGACGTGGTCTTCGGCTGCACACTTGAGGCCTCGGTTGGCGGTCGGCGGCAGTGCCCTCGCCTCACCGGAGCAGATGATCGGCAGCGGTGCCCCCGCCTCGCCGGAGCAGATGATCGGCAGCGGTGCCCTCGCCTCGCCGGAGCGGACAGTCGTGCCATCCCAGCCTGGCCTGGAGCCCGCGGCCAGCCACTTGGTATGTCAGGCTGTGTGGAAAGAGCGGGCTGGTGCGTGGGATGGGTGATGAGGGTGGCGGTGAATGGCGACGCAAACCTCTCTTCCGGCAGTTGTTTTCACCGGTGTCTGTTACGCAGTACAACCACCACGCCGTGTACACCTTAATCATGTCGCTGTAGCTCCTGAAGAAAGAAGGATTGTAGTATTTAAGAGGGGAACTTGAAAAGAATTAAATGGTTGGATACCAAGAGGGGGTCAATATATACCAATTAAGTTGTTTTGGCCCAAGCATTCCAGTACTCAGTTCTAACTCACAGGCGGCTCAGCAACCCTCGAGTCAAGCGTAGAGGGCTCAAAACCACTCAATATTTGGTCAAAGTTGGGTGCATACGCTGTAGCTGCGAGTGGCGACGGTGCTCATCTCCGTCACAGTGCCCCTTTGATGGTGGGCGAGAACCCTTAACCCGACACAGGGCCAGTGTGACATCCGGGTTACCACAGTTTACCTTCCCCTGGCTTCCCCAGGTACCCATTTATCGACTACTCCGAAAGGAAGGATGAACTGCTGGGTAAGCTGCACGCCGACTGCCCAGGCCGGGATTCGAACCCAGGCCGGTAGATTCGTAGTCAGGGACGCTGACCACTGCGCCGCGAAGGTGTGAATAGTTAGTTACAAGAACTACGAGTATATTTGCTACAGTACCATAAAGCAAAGAGGAATTATATTATACATTCTCTAAACATAAAGGATCAGGGCCAATATTGTCAAACAGTTCGGGTCTTTCCCTCATCCGCCCCCATTTAATAAGGGTTTCGTAGAGCTTGTGTTAGTATTTCCATTGGCATTTTTATGAATCTCGTGATAGTTTGACGAGGCTGGCTGCGGCACGTCAACAGGAATTCATGTGCAAGGACTGCTTGAGTGTCGCGTATGAACCCAGAATACTTTATGAACTAGGTTGGTTATTCTGGGTAACTGGACCGCAGTAATGAATCAACAAGCCCTGACTGCCTAACGTGACCCCACAAGAGTAGCAGCTAGAGTAGTGCTAGATCCTTTGAAATGGTAACCCAACTCCATTATTTTTTTTTTTTCAGTTTTCTTAAATGGACGGGGAAGTGGAGGAAGAAGAAATGCCAAAATTACGTGGTCCTCTAAAATTCTGGAGATACTGCTTTTAAGATGTCTGGTTAGCTAGAAATGCTGTTTAGTAATCCAGATATATTGTTTTGACGCAGTCTTAATATCTAGAATCGTCCACTCCACTCTGGACGATTCTGGGTATATTCCTCCTACTCATCCCCCCCCTCTGACTCTTTTATGCCTGTTATTAAGATTCTTAAGAACGATGTTTTCTATGTCCTCTCTGGCCTCAACTCTCAGAAGGCCTATGGACCTAATGGTGTGCCTCCTATTATCCTTAAAAACTGTGCCTCCGTGCTGACACCCTGCCTGGTCAAACTCTTTCGCCTCTGCCTATCAACATCTACCTTTCCTTCCTGCTTGAAGTACGCCTTCATACAGCCTGTGCCTAAGAAGGGTGACCGTTCCAATCCTTCAAACTACCGCCCTATAGCTACTTTCCTGTCTATCTAAAGCTTTTGAATCAATCCTTAACCGGAAGATTTAAAAGCACCTTTCCACTTCTGACCTATCTGATCGCCAGTATGGATTCCGCAAGGGGCGTTCTACTGGCGATCTTCTTGCTCTCTTAACTGACTCTTGGTCATCCTCTCTTAGCCGTTTCGGTAAAACTTTCTTAGTTGCGCTAGCCATATCGAAAGCCTTCAATAGAGTCTAGCACAAATCTTTGCTTTCTAAACTGCCCTCTTTCGGATTCTATCCTTCTGTCTGTTCCTTTATCTCCAGTTTCCTTTCCGGCTGTTCTATCTCCGCTGTGGTAGACGGTCACTGTTCTTCCTCTAAACCTATCAACAGTGGTGTTCCACAGGGCTCTGTCCAATCACCCACTCTCTTCCTGTTATTCATCAATGATCTTCTTTCCATAACAATCTGTATCTGGAAATACTGTTTTGAGGTTTTGTTATCTGGAAATACTGTTTTGACGTTTTGTTATCTAGAAATACTGTTTTAACGTGGTCTTATCCAGAAAAATCTTATCTAAAAATACTGTTTTGGCGTGGTCTTGTTACTAAGAAATACCATTATCCTTTTTTCAGTGGAGCGCGGCGAGCTACTACCCTCGCTGGCCCGACCACATCCGCCGGGCCTTCCGCGGGAGTCTGGCGACGCGGCTCCCTCCCAGCCTGACGAGGACGGAACGACAGCTGCCTCGTCCGCCCCTCGTGCAGGCGTACCACCAGATAAACAACCCCTTACGCCACACAGAGGAGGCGCCGGAGAGCCCATTCCAGCGCCGCCGCCCGCTGTCAACCTCGCTATGGTACTGGACGTGAGGGCTTCCATTTTCTCTCTCTAAGCCAGTCTCTCTCTCTCTCTCTCTCTCTCTCTCTCTCTCTCTCTCTCGGCGAATGCTTAAAATTGTCAGATTGTAGCGGCGGGCAGGACTCGAACGTGGGTCTTCCAGGACGCCGCGCCCGCACGCTGACCACTCCACCACACCCTCCCCCATACAAAGACAAGCCAAGATAGCCCCGCCTCGAAGACGTGAGGGCAAGATGCGAGGAAATAGACAGAAAAGAAAATACGTAAGAGAAATGGTGTAAGGGAGAGGAAAAAAAACCCTCAATGGAACAGACGCACGGAAAATTATTTAAGGAGAAAAAAACGCAAGTAAAAGAGAATAAGATAAAAACAAGTGACGCAATAGCAACAGTGGCTAGTGGAAAAGACACAAAGACAAATCAACGCCTCATCTCCCCATCAACGTCTCACCTCAAGGGACGATGCCGCCTTACATATGCACTCCCTTGCCTTGTCTTGGGGAAGGAAAACAACAATAAAGGGCACGAGTTGACCCACTGTGTTGACTACCCTGTGTGTGTGTGTGTGTGTGTGTGTGTGTGTGTGTGTGTGTGTGTGTGTGTGTGTGTGTGATTAATATTTAGCTGTCAACCATCTTATTTTTTTCCATGTTGCTTATGTGTGTGTGTGTGTGTGTGTGTGTGTGTGTGTGTGTGTGTGTGTGTGTGTGTGTGTGTGTGTGTGTGTGTGTGTGTGTGTGTATGTGTGTGTGTGTGTGTGTGTGTGTGTGATCAATATTTATCTATGTCAACCATCTTTTTTTTTTCCATGTTGCTTATGTGTGTGTGTGTGTGTGATCAATATTTATCTATGTCAACCATCTTTTTTTTTCCATGTTGCTTATATATGTGTGTGTGTGTGTGTGTGTGTGTGTGTGTGTGTGTGTGTGTGTGTGTGTGTGTGTGTGTGTGTGATCAATATTTATCTATGTCAACCGTCTTTTATTTTTTCCATGTTGCTTATATGTGTGTGTGTGTGTGTGTGTGTGTGTGTGTGTGTGTGTGTGTGTGTGTGTGTTTCTTGGCTGCCTGATATCGGATGTTTTTTTTTTTTTTTTCATATAATTTTCCCATGTAAAGAGCTCCCTCATTTTTTCTCTTAGCTTTATCTTGCCAGCATAATCTATTTTGTTTCTGTCTACCCTTATTCACTTCTTCTCTCGGCTGTCCCCAATCCCACAGTGGATCAACCAGCGAAATGGGTTACTTCGTCGTGTGTTGCAGGACAAGACGCACGTAACATCGTTCTCTTATAGCAAGGGAGGCAGCTCATGGGTCAAAAAAAAAACAAAGACAGCAACAAAAAAGCCCGTTAAGCCCCGTTCACACTGTGCCGACTCTGGGCCTCGACAACCCAGCGACTCGGGGTATACGAGGTCTTGGGTGTGAAATGTTGATGTGAAAGAGTCGCACATGATCGGAATGAGGTCTAGAAACGATCGCCGGAGCTGATTCGGCACAGTGTGAAGGGGGCCTAAAAGTCGCTGGGTTGTCATGGCCCAGAGTCGGCACAGTATGAAGGGGGCCTGAAAGTCGCTGGGTTGTCATGGCCCAGAGTCGGCACAGTATGAAGGGGGCCTGAAAGTCGCTGGGTTGTCATGGCCCAGAGTCGGCACAGTATGAAGGGGGCCTGAAAGTCGCTGGGTTGTCATGGCCCAGAGTCGGCACAGTATTAAGGGGGCCTGAAAGTCGCTGGGTTGTCATGGCCCAGAGTCGGCACAGTATGAAGGGGGCCTAAAAGTCGCTGGGTTGTCATGGCCAGAGTCGGCACAGTATGAAGGGGGCCTAAAAGTCGCTGGGTTGTCATGGCCAGAGTCGGCACAGTATGAAGGGGGCCTAAAAGTCGCTGGGTTGTCATGGCCAGAGTCGGCACAGTATGAAGGGGGCCTAAAAGTCGCTGGGTTGTCATGGCCAGAGTCGGCACAGTATGAAGGGGGCCTAAAAGTCGCTGGGTTGTCATGGCCCAGAGTCAGCACAGTATGAAGGGGCCTGAAAGTCGCTGGGTTGTCATGGCCAGAGTCGGCACAGTATGAAGGGGGCCTAAAAGTCGCTGGGTTGTCATGGCCCAGAGTCGGCACAGTATGAAGGGGGCCTAAAAGTCGCTGGGTTGTCATGGCCCAGAGTCGGCACAGTATGAAGGGGGCCTAAAAGTCGCTGGGTTGTCATGGCCCAGAGTCGGCACAATATGAAGGGGCCTAAAGTCGCTGGGTTGTCATGGCCCAGAGTCGGCACAGTATGAAGGGGCCTAAAAGTCGCTGGGTTGTCATGGCCCAGAGTCGGCACAGTATGAAGGGGTCTAAAGTCGCTGGGTTGTCATGGCCCAGAGTGGGCACAGTAAGTAGGGGGCCTAAAAGTCGCTAGGTTGTCGTGGACCAGAGTCGGCACAGTATGAAGGGGGCCTAAAAGTCGCTAGGTTGTCGTGGACCAGAGTCGGCACAGTATGAAGGGGGCCTAAAAGTCGCTAGGTTGTCGTGGACCAGAGTCGGCACAGTGTGAAGGGGGCCTTAAAGTCGCTGGGTTGTCATGGCCAGAGTCGGCACAGTATGAAGGGGGCCTAAAAGTTGCTAGGTTGTCGTGGCCCAGAGTCGGCACAGTATGAAGGGGGCCTAAAAGTTGCTAGGTTGTCGTGGCCCAGAGTCGGCACAGTATGAAGGGGGCCTAAAAGTTGCTAGGTTGTCATGGCCAGAGTCGGTACAGTATGAAGGGGGCCTAAAAGTAGCTAGGTTGTCATGGCCACAGTCCCCACCCTATGAAGGGGGCCCAAAAGTAGCGAGGTTGTCATGGCCAGAGTCGGTACAGTATGAAGGGGGCCTAAAAGTTGCTTGGTTGTCTTGGCCCAGAGTCGGCACAGTATGAAGGGGGCCTAAAAGTCGCTGGGTTGTCATGGTCCAGAGTCAGCACAGTATGAAGGGGGCCTAAAAGTCGCTAGGTTGTCATGGTCCAGAGTCAGCACAGTATGAAGGGGGCCTAAAAGTCGCTGGGTTGTCATGGCCCAGAGTCAGCACAGTATGAAGGGGGCCTAAAAGTCGCTGGGTTGTCATGGCCCAGAGTCAGCACAGTATGAAGGGGGCCTAAAAGTCGCTAGGTTGTCATGGACCAGAGTCGGCACAGTATGAAGGGGGCCTAAAAGTCACTGGGTTGTCATGGCCCAGAGTCAGCACAGTATGAAGGGGGCCTAAAAGTCGCTAGGTTGTCATGGTCCAGAGTCAGCACAGTGTGAAGGGGGCCTAAAAGTCGCTGGGTTGTCATGGCCAGAGTCGGCACAGTGTGAAGGGGGCCTAAAAGTCGCTAGGTTGTCATGGTCCAGAGTCGGCACAGTGTGAAGGGGGCCTAAAAGTCGCTGGGTTGTCATGGCCAGAGTCGGCACAGTATGAAGGGGGCCTAAAAGTCGCTGGGTTGTCATGGCCCAGAGTCGGCACAGTATGAAGGGGGCCTAAAAGTCGCTGGGTTGTCATGGCCAGAGTCGGCACAGTATGAAGGGGGCCTAAAAGTCGCTGGGTTGTCATGGCCCAGAGTCGGCACAGTATGAAGGGGGCCTAAAAGTCGCTGGGTTGTCATGGCCAGAGTCGGCACAGTATGAAGGGGGCCTAAAAGTCGCTGGGTTGTCATGCCCAGAGTCGGCACAGTATGAAGGGGGCCTAAAAGTCGCTGGGTTGTCATGGCCCAGAGTCGGCACAGTATGAAGGGGGCCTAATAGTCGCTGGGTTGTCATGGCCCAGAGTCGGCACAGTGTGAAGGGGGGATTTAAACGCTACTCCGACAAAAGAGAAAAGAACGAGAAGGCAGAAGAGCGGTCATTGTCGGATACTAGACTGATTTCTTGTGGCCGTTGTGTGCAGACTCGAGGCCAGGATACCATACATAGATGCTAATTGAGCCAAATATACACGAATTTTCTGAATAGCCAAGGAAAAAGACACCACTGGAATGGATGTAAGAGACAATATGTAACGAAAAAAAACGCAAAGGAAACGACGTATAAGAAAAATAACCCAAACCAGACGACGTTTATCATATACTACTACACATGCCATAAAGGTACCACCCATGCTGAATACCCTACACAAGCTAAATACACTACACAAGCTAAATATACATATGCTAAATATACTACACAGGCTAGGTATACTACACATGCTATATACTAAACATATTCAATATACTACACACGCTTGACATGCCTTTCCTAAACGTACTTACCTCAATCCATTTTCTATGTGTGGCGCCCCGAGGAAGCTGTGGGTCCGACCTGCGTCAAGGTAAACTCGATGGACCTGACCGTGAACACAAGGTTTTTTAAGGCCATTCGAAGCACCAGTGGCCGAGGTGAAATTCCCGCGGTGACGACGTGTTCTGCTCGCGCTTCTCGCAATGCCTTTTCTTTTTCGCCATAGCGCCATAATTATGTAGAAACCAGTTGGCGCAGTGACCTGTTATGCATCAATGACTTCCTAGCACCTGTCTGCGTCACGTTGTCTGTACTGGGTGGTGGGGGAGCGCACGACAACAGTAACAGCAACTCGGTGCAGACAGACAGAGGTAAGACTCCTTGACCGCAGTCCAGCTACAATCTTCCCTTGAAAATCTTGCCCATGCCCACTGAAAGACGCCCAATCTGACCAGAAGCGCCCCCGAGTGTTGGAGGGGACAGGGGAGAGTACAACCAACTCGTCAAGGAGCCGCAGGAATACCCAAATGCGTTAATGATAGCCGTACTACATACCTTCGGACGGATCTAGCAGGTGAAGGGGGTTGTCTTTGCTATAGAACGGCCAGCCAGAAACTCGACTGTCTGCTAAACATCTACTTTTGGCTTACTATATGTCTTTTCTATTCCTTATGTTATCTCTCTCTCTCTCTCTCTCTCTCTCTCTCTCTCTCTCTCTCTCTCTCTCTCTCTCTCTCTCTCGGTAAACTGATGAATTAATAAACACACACACACAAAAAAAGTGATAAATTATTCCAAAAGTCACCCTCTAAAACCCGTTTCCTTCGAGGCGTTTTCATTACAACGATGAGTGAAAGGGATAACTCAAGTATCTGCTCGCTCGCTCGCTCGCTCTCGCTCTCTCTCTCTCTCTCTCTCTCTCTCTCTCTCTCTCTCTCTCTCTCTCTCTCTCTCTCTCTCTCTCTCTCTCTCGCTATATCTGTCTCTCTTGCTGTCTTTCTGTCTCTCAATTTGTATATGTTTCTCTGTCTGTCTCTGTCACCGTCTCTTTGTTTCCGCCCGTCTCAATGTTTTTCTCTGTCCCTCTACCTGTTTATTTATCTATCTATCTATCTGTGTGTGTGTGTGTGTGTGTGTGTGTGTGTGTGTGTGTGTGTGTGTGTGTTATCTCATTCACGTTATCCACCACAAACAATCTCATGCAGAAAGAAGATCCATTCATGGTATACGGAAGACTCAATCCACGTTTTTTTTTTTTGATAGAATATAATTTATTGCTCGAACATGTATTGGCGGATGACCTTCCTTAACACAAGTGAAGAAAATACTACTCGTTCGCTCTAAACCATCGCCAACTGTGAAGAGCAATGGCAGTACACAGGTTAAAGCTTTAGTGAGTGGCAGTGCGTTGCTCGATCGCTTATTACCTACAGGAAACAATCATAAACTCTCTCTATATATACTATAACACATATACTATAACACATATAATAACTCATACTATAGTGGCCTGTTCACACTAACCTCGCAGACAAGCCCCGCCTCCTTCCCCATCAAGTGTATGCCGATTGGTCAGTTCGAAAGCAAGCCACGCCCCCTTTCAAGTTCAGGCTACGTGTGATTGGCGGATGCTTGGAAAGGTTAAAATCTTGGTAGTGTATGTATAATTAGATCCTTAGCAAGCCACTCTCCTTATATAGCTTAGGATGCGTTTGACTGGTGAATGTTTGGAAAGGTTAGAGCCTACTGGTGGTTGCTGGGGTGTGATGGGTGGGGCTTATTCGTAATGTCAGTGTGAACAGGGTATAACTTTTCAGTCTCGTCCGTGCCGCCAAGTCGTACGGACGTTGCATACTAGGCTCAGCTAATGGAGTCTGACCATGGCCAGACTTCCCCTCAATCAGCCGTATTCTTAAACACTCCGGCGCCCCAACCCACATATTTGACAAGGCTTTCGTCGGAGTTTCGGGCATTTCCAGGGGTATTTTATTGACCCTAGTGGTAGATTGACCCTTCTTCTGTGGCATGAACCTACAAAAACACTCATTAGAACCCGACTGATCTCATGTTTGGCCTTTGGAAATAGTTGATGTGAGAGTCGAAACTGTAAGACACTGTAACCTTTGAGGGCCGTATTTTAAGACACCGTCGCTTCTTACATCAACTATTTCTAAAGGTCAAAGAAGGGATCAATCTGTTTTTCATGAGTGTTTTTTACGGTTCATGGGACAGAAGAGGGGCCAAACTACCACCAGGGTCATAAAACTACCCCTGGAAAGGCCTACAGCTCCTACGAAACCCTTGTCAGATATGTGAACTTGGGCGACGAAATGTTTTAAAATACGACCCAAAGGCACAGCTGGCTAACTTACAACCAAACAGGAACACATAGATATATAACAGTGCAAATGTCCTCGAGTCGTTTCCCCTTATGGTCGTTCGCAAGCCTTCCTACACAAGACTTGCCAAGGACCATATTCTTCAATATTTCAACTTTCATAGAAGTTTCGGGCATTTCCAGGGGTAGTTTTTGGCCTTAGTGGTAGTTTGGCTTTTCTTCAGTACCATGAACCCAAAGTACTAAACGTGAGAACCAGACTGATCTCCTTTTTGGCATGTGGAAAGTCAATGTGAGAGACGGAAGGAAGGAAGCGGCTGACAGTACCGACTTTGCCTTGGCGCTCTCCTCCATGAACGTGACACTGTACTCACGAGCTCATGGGACGGTGTGTTAGCCATTCTTCACAGGCTCTGGGGCGAGGGAAGATAATAATGCGCGAAGTTTACATATGTACAGTCATTGCTTGATCGTCGTAGTAAAACCAATGATGATGGTGATAATGATCATAGTAATAATAATAATAATAATAATAATAATAATAATAATCAGAAGCTAGACATGACTAATCTCTCTCTCTCTCTCTCTCTCTCTCTCTCTCTCTCTCTCTCTCTCTCTCTCTCTCAACCACCACCACCACCACCATCACCTCCATCATCACATAAAACCTCTTCTTTAACCACAATTGACCACACAATCATCACTATCATCACCATCATCACCAACAGCATCACTTTTAAAAGAAAAAGGAGGAGGAGACGAAGAAGAAGAAGGACAAATTTGGAGAAGAATAAGAAAAATAATAATAAATAATGATAAAAATGATCATAAAAACAATGAAAAAACAACCAAATCAAAGGAAAAGAAAAAACAAAAAACAAACCGCGCTGGAAGTAAACAACCACATGAGACACAAATGGCAGTATAGGACTCTTCTAAACAACACCAGCAACAACAGCACTAGGCGTCAAGAGTGCCCCAGCGCAGGAAAGGGTCCGGACGGTGGCGCCCTCTAGTTGTGGTTGCGTCGCTTGGTGGTGTAGAAGCGGTGGTGGTCGTGCTTCGCGTTGCGGCGCTGGGCATGGCGGTTTGTGCGACGACCGGTCCTCCTCTGCTGCCGCTTGTCGTAGTCGTAGAGCCTCGCGCGCACCGCCAACACGAAGGTCTCGATGTCGGATTCGTTGAAGCCGCGCCTGATCCTGAAGAGTCCGTCCTCGCCCCACTGCGTCCCCCAGGAGTTGGCCACGAGCTACGGAAGGAGGGAAGGCTCGGCTACCATGCAAGTCAACACTACGAGGCATGCTTTGATACACACTACCTACGTGACGGAGATGAGCACCGAGGCCATGTGTAGCTAAGTGTATACCCCCAACATTATCTTTACCCTACTACTACTACTACTACTATTGGTACAACACTGCTACGGCTGTTTGAATCCCTCTACTTATGTAACGGAAATGAGCACCGAGGCTACGCGCAGCTAAGTGTATACCCAGACTTTACCTTTACCTTACTACTACTACTACTACTACTACTGTCTCCATCGCCACTATGCAGCAGCCGAATAGTTGGAGCACATTGGGACCCTTCGGCGGGACTCACCCAGTACTTCGTGGACTGGCCGCTGTAGGACGGTTCTTCCCCCCAGCCGAGGATCCTGACGGAGTGCGTGGCGGAGCCCCCCTGCGTGAAGCTGGAGGCCGCGTACACGCCGCCGCCGTACATAAACAGGTCCCTCTGCACCTTCATCATGGCTGTGGAGGGTCGTGGGCGTTACTCATTGACCTTATTCACACTCCCCACACACACACACACAGAGTATAGCTTGAACTCTTCTTTTAAAACATTCCAAGTGTTCTGGCCCATGAAAATTCCTCTCGCGTTTACTCTGATTACGCTGTTCCTCTTCCATTCCTCAACTCGTTTATTCATTATCATATTTAAGAGAAGCATCGCGTATTGAACTTGGTAAAGAAGGTATAATCAGCAAGTCTAATTATACATAGGGAAGGGGTGGAAAGAGGGTGGAAATGGAAGAGGGTGGGAATAGGGGGTAAGTATTAGGAGTGGGAATGGGAGGGGGTAAGAATAGACGGTGAAAATGAGAGGGGTAGAATACAAGGCAGGAATGGGAAGTGGGAATGCAAGGAGGGTGGGCGGGAATGGCGGTAACAGGGAGGGGCCACTACAAGAATCTGACACCTTACCCCATACCATACTATCCATCTATTCAATCATCCATCCATCCAGTCAGTCAGCCAGTCAACCAACCATCCACCCATCCATCCATCCACCCAGTCAGCCAGCCGCACAGCCCTACACGCCGCCTTACCCTGGACGGGGCCGTTGGTCATGATCTCCCACTGGATATCCTCCTCCTTGCCCGAGATGCGATAGGCGGGTTCGGTTCTGTACAGGTCCGGCCGTTGGTACACTGCCTGGAGGGGGAGAACGAGAGGAACATGTAATAAGGGCGGCTGCCAGTCCTTCAGGAATACACTATGATGCACTACAGTGGAATACACTAATGATAACTAACTGCTTCAGGACTACACTTCCCTCCACTTTTGCTTCTCCTTGACTTTTCCACTCTTCAGTAACCCAGAAGACCAACAGGCATATCTCTCTCTCTCTCTCTCTCTCTCTCTCTCTCTCTCTCTCTCTCTCTCTCTCTCTCTCTCTCTCTCTCTCTCTCTCTCTCTCTCTCTCTCTCTCTCTCTCTCTCTCTCTCTCTCTCTCTCTCTCTCTCTCTCTCTCTCTCCTAGCCACACAACCTCCAGCTCCTATCCTTCTAAACTCGCCAGTACACCACAAGACCTACTGGGATCTCACTCGCTATGGCCACACTGTCGGGACCCAGAAGACGAACAAACAGAGGAATGACCATAACAGCATAGATAATAGTGACCCCAATCAGAGGCAAATACCGGATGGAGATATGGAGCTGGGTCCGGACAACACACCCTGCATCTCCATTCTTCTAAACCTTCACATTATTCAGTAACCCAAAAGGTCCACAACCACTCTCCCTCCTTATCCAACCAACCTGCATCTCCCTTTCTTCTAAGCCTCTACACTTTAGTACCCCTATAAGGCCTACAGGCATCTCTCCTTATCCACACAACCTGCACCTCCTTTTCTTCTCATCCAAACGTTCACACCTTCCAGTATCCCAGAAGACCAGCAGGCACCTCTCCTTCCCTAGCCACACACACTACATCTCCTTCTTTCCTCAATGTTCACACTATCCAGTACCCCTTAAGACCAACAGGCACATCTCTCTAACACGTTCACACATTGCAGTACCCCCCAAAACAAGACTCTCCTCCCTCCTTAGCCCTACAGTCTGATTTTCTCTTTTTTCTAAGCTTTCTCACTCTGCAGTTCCCCTAAAGACCAGAAGCTACCTCTCCCTACTCTCCTCTCCTGAACGTTTACACTCTCCCTCCTCTTCTGAAGCCTCACACTATTCATAACCCCACATGACATACAGGCTACAAGGCCCACCACTCGGCCACACTCTCTCGTCTTATCTAAACCCCCACAGTCTTCGGTACCCCACAAGACCCACAGGCCACAGAGACTCACCCCATCGGCCACATTCTCTCTTCTCTCCTAAACCCCCACAGTCTTCGGTACCCCACAAGACCCACAGGCCACAGAGACTCACCCCATCGGCCACACTCTCTCTTCTCTCCTAAACCCCACACTCTTCGGTACCTCACAAGACCCACAGGCCACAGAGACTCACCCCATCGGCCACGCAGCGTAGGTTTTGCAGGCTGGCCACCTTAGGTATGCGGCACGCCGGCACCTTCTCCGTAGTACCGCTCTCGTAGCCGTAGCAACCCTCGTTCACGACCCTGCGGCGGCACCAGGGACACGAGGAAGGGAGAGAAGAAGAGGGGGAAGCTTAATTAAACTTGAGTGTAGAGGTCTGAATGTGAGGGAAGTTTGTAAGGTTAACAGACAAAGGCAAAGAAACCCCAAGAAAAAAATTATGTACTCCTTGATGTTCAAATTCTATGGCTAAACACCGTACACTAATATCATGTAATTGGGTGGTGGACGTTTCTATCACCACTACCACCACCACCATTACCACCATCACCAACAACATCCCTACCACCATCACCACCACCACAACTACCCCACCCCCACGCCATCACCACCACCACCGCCTTACCCGACCCTCCTAAGGTACTGCCAGGCCCGGTCCACATGCCCCCCCTTGCAGCCGCTCTGTCCCCGGCGATCGCAGCTGATGAGATTCTGAGGGGACAGGTCCACGCTCTCGTTGCCCTGGGACTCCACCGCTAGCCTGGGGGAGACAACCATCATCATCATCAGCAGCAGCAAGAGGAGGAGAGCATCGAGGCATTTATGGGAGAGGGTGGGAATGGGGTAGGAATGGGAGGGGTGGGAGTGGAGGGAGGTGGGAATAGTGCTAGGAATGGAAGGGGTGGGAAAAGAAGGGGAGGGACTATGTAGTAGGAATGGGAGGGGTGGGAAAGGAAGGGGAGGGAATATGAAGTAGGAATGGGAAGGGTGGTAACGGAAGGGGTGGATTATGTAGTAGGAATGGGAGGGGGTGGGAATGGAGGGAGGTTGGAATAAGTAAGTGCTAGGAATGGGAAGGGGTGGGAGAAGGAGGGGGTTGGATTATGTGGTGGGAATGGGAAGATGGGAATAAGGGATGGGACTGGGAGTGTGAAGAGAGTGGAATCAAGGTGTGGGAATGGTGGTAAGGAAGCTACCACCTAACCTTATACAATCCCTCCCTCCATCCATCCATCCATTTAAACACCCAGACACATGCACCCTTGCCCTTGAGCATAAGAGAACAGAGGCCTTTCCCAACGTCCTCCCTCCACCCTGCTATATCAAAGGTTCTAATGTCATCTCCCGACGTAGTTCTCTGTCTGTCTGCGGCTCTGTTACCTCGTTCGTCCATCTCTTATCAGTTCTACGCATGTTAAATTGGTCTGTTATCATCCTTATCAGTTCTGCGTATGTTACTTTGGTTGTCCCTCTATCATCTGTTCTACGTATGCTGATTGCTCTTCTCAACTTGCTGATTACATGCCTCCAGCCTTCCCGCGGCCCCTCTGCACAGGACTTTCTTCCGACGTTCATACCCGTGCTGTCCAAATCCCTAATGCAAGAGTTAACCAGTAGCCCCACTCTTTCATCCCTATCAGTGGTAAACTCTGGACCAGCCCTTCTTTTTACTTTCCTTCCTCATTCCTACGACTTAGCACTATCAAGAGGTTAGTAGAGAAGATCTTTGGAACTAAACATTATCAGTGCTTTCATACCCGTGCTGTCCAACTCCCTAATGCAAGAGTTAACCAGTAGCTCCACTCTTTCATCCCTATCAATGGTAAACTCTGGACCAGCCCTTCTTTTTACTTTCCTTCCTCATTCCTACGACTTAACACGATCAAGAGGTTAGTAGAAAACATCTTTGGATCTAAACATTACCAGTGCTTTTCGACTTCTCTCTCTCTCTCTCTCTCTCTCTCTCTCTCTCTCTCTCTCTCTCTCTCTCTCTCTCTCTCTCTCTCTCTCTCTCTCTCTCTCTCTCTCTCTCTCTCTCTCTCTCTCTCTCTCTCTCTCTCTCTCTCTCTCTCTCTCTCTCTCACACATGGCTTAGTTTTCAGGGGACCTCTCTTTACTTTGGTTAGAGGAACTTAGATAATGCTGTTTTGTCCGTGGCCGGGTCTTCTGTGGCATCTATATACGGCACCAATGTATGCAGGATCCGGTAGATAGAATAATGTATGCAGGGTGATGTAGAGGTAGAAATGTGAGGAGTACGTGTGTCGCAATAGAAGCTCAATGTGGTGCCACCGTGCTTAGGTGAGGTCAGGTTGTTTTTAGAGTGACGCCAGCTGGAGGAATTTCTCTCTACATGATCCTCCATACATTAGTGCCTTAGAAGCATAACAATGATGTATTAGTTCATTCTTCCTCCTTTTTCGTTCCTCCCTCTTTTTCGATTTGCTTTGTGGGAATATTTGAGAGAACAACAAACACTTCCTTTCCTCTGTTTGCATTCTCCTTCTCCTCTCCTTCCGACCCTACCACCTGCCTTCCTCTTCTTACCAAGCAACCATAACCAATCTGTGCACGTGACTCACCTGTTCTGGGCGACGTTGAGGATGGAAATACTTGAGAACTACAAATACTTCTTTCCCTCGCTTTGTAGTCCCTTTCTCCTCTCCTTCCGACCCTACCACCTGCCTTCCTCTTCCTACCAAGCAACCATAACCAATATGTGCACGTGACTCACCTGTTCTGGGCGACGTTGAGGATGGAAATACTTGAGAACTACAAATACTTCTTTCCCTCGCTTTGTAGTCCCTTTCTCCTCTCCTTCCGACCCTACCACCTGCCTTCCTCTCCCTACCAAGCAACCATAACCTACCCAGCCTCCCTGCACACGAGACTCACCTGTCCTGGGCGACGCCGAGGGTGGAGAAGGCCCAGGAGGCGCCGCACCAACCTTGGTCCCGCACGCCGCTGATCTGGCCCCTCCACTCACGTTTGGTGCGCGCGTCGAACTGCCTCGGGATGCGCGATAGGTCCGGCTGCAGCAGGATCGGGAACATCCTCATCGACTGGGGAAAGAAGGGTCACGTTAGTGGGGAAGGAAAACGCTGGAGTAATAATGTCTTTAAGTCCATTTTTTTCAGTAAGCATCACAAGTACATCGTCTGCCGCCACTAAATGATAGAGATACTGATAGACAACAGACTGGACGCAAGGAGGAATTCAGAGCAAATCCGCAATGACTGAAGAGCGAGGAAAAAACATATAGGTGGCGAAGGATAATGCTGGAGTAATAATCCCTTCAAGTCCATCTTTTTCAGTAAACATCACTCGAACACTGTCTGGCCCCCTTAAATGATAGAGAAACTGATGTGAACCTGAGACTGGATGCAAGGAGGAGTTCAGAACAACTACAACTGATTAAAAAACTGAAATGATTGCGTTTTTTAACTCAACATCACTAGAACATCGTCTGCCTCCACCAAATGATGGAAATATTGATAAATAAGAAGAGACTGGATGCAAGGAGGAAATCAGAGCAAATCCGCAATGACTGAAGAGCGAGAAAAAAATCATGTAAGTGGAGAAGGTAATGCTCGGGGCCTCAAAGACTCTTACAAATACTTCAATAACTTTACGACACCTCTAAGAACGACTGACAAGTTTTACCCATATGCAGTCAGTGGAGTCCGCAATGTGTCCAGTACCAACACAGCCTTATCAATGACTCTGAACACGATCTGCGGCCAGGAGGATACAAAGGGACCACTAAACACCTCTGGCACCAACACCCGATTTCTCAGATGCTTTCGGTAAACATGCACATAGAAAGGAACAGAAGGATTACTACATGTCTCTACAACCGCCTGTGCTCTCAGTCGATTCCGGCTCTCATAACAACAAGACTAACTACTAACTGTTATCCAAGTGCCTCATAGACTCCTACAAAGACTTCAATAGCTTTACGATACTTCTAGAAAACGAATGGAACACACACAAACCCACATGCAGCCTACCAGTGGCGGCCGCAATGTGTCCAGTACCAGTACCGCCTTACCAATGACTGATACACGATCTGCGGCCAGGAGGACACAAAGGGACCACTAAACACCTCTGGCACTAACACCCGATTTCTCAGATGCTTTCCCACACAACTGAACAGAAGGATTACTACATGTCTTTACAGCCAACGCCTGTGCTCTCAGTCGCTTCCGGATCCCACAACAACAAGACTAACTACTAACTGTAATCCAAGTGCCTCATAGACCACTACAGATACTTCAATGCCTTTACAAAACCCCTAAGAACGAATGGCAAGTTTTACCCACATGCAGCCTGCCAGTGGCGGCCGCAGAGTGTACAGTACCAACACAGCCTTACCAATTGCTCTGGGTTCAGCGTGCCCGTCTTGAACACGAGCCCATCTCTGGCCTTCCTGCCCCAGAACATGGAGTAGTTGGTGGCCCTCCATCCGTACAGACGCTGGTTGCCGTTCACATTGTTGATTACATTCTCGTCTATCATGCACAGGTCTTCCTCACACTGCAGATCACCCATGAAACACGTGCTGCGGACAGAAGGAAAAAGAATTAATATACATCTTAACAATCAACGCCCGTGCTCCCACACGCTTCCGGTTTTCATACAAGGAAACACAAGGATTACCGGACATTTCTGCAGCTAACGTTCATATTCCCAGACGCTCCCGGTTTTCATACAAGGAAACACGAGGATTACCGGACATTTCTGCAGCTAACGTTCATATTCCAAAACGCTCCCGGTTTTCATACAAGGAAACACAAGGATTACCGGACATTTCTGCAGCTAACGTTCATATTCCCAAACGCTCCCGGTTTTCATACAAGGAAACACGAGGATTACTAGACATTTCTGCAGCTAACGTTCATATTCCCACACGCTTCCGGTTTTCATACAAGGAAACACAAGGATTACCGGACGTTTCTGAAGCTACCGTACATGGACATTTCTGAAGCTAACGTCCATATTCCCAGACACTTCCGGTTTTCACACAAGGAAACACAAGGATTACCGGACATTTCTGAAGCTAACGTCCATATTCCCAGACACTTCCGGTTTTCACACAAGGAAACACAAGGATTACCGGACATTTCTGAAGCTACCGTACATATTCCCACACGCTTCCGGTTTTCATACAAGGAAACACAAGGATTACCGGACGTTTCTGAAGCTACCGTACATATTCCCACACGCTTCCGGTTTTCATACAAGGAAACACAAGGATTACCGGACATTTCTGAAGCTAACGTCCATATTCCCAGACACTTCCGGTTTTCACACAAGGAAACACAAGGATTACCGGACATTTCTGAAGCTAACGTCCATATTCCCAGACACTTCCGGTTTTCATACAAGGAAACACAAGGATTACCGGACATTTCTGCAGCTAACGTTCATATTCCCAGACACTTCCGGTTTTCATACAAGGAAACACAAGGATTACCGGACATTTCTGCAGCTAACGTTCATATTCCCAGACACTTCCGGTTTTCATACAAGGAAACACAAGGATTACCGGACATTTCTGAAGCTAACGTCCATATTCCCAGACGCTTCCGGTTTTCACACAAGGAAACACAAGGATTACCGGACATTTCTGCAGCTAACGTCCATATTCCCACACGCTTCCGGTTTTCATACAAGGAAACACAAGGATTACTAGACGTTTCTGAAGCCAACGTTCATATTTCCACACGCTCTCGGCTCTCACTGTCTCCAAAGTCCACTAAGGAGATCAGGCGGGTTCTCATGAGTGGTTGTCTACGTTCATGGTCCAGAGGCTTTGTCAGACTACCACTAGGCTCAGTACTACAACAAAAGAACAAGGCATCGCTAAGGAATCCAAGCTATTTGTGGGGTGTCTCCTCTCCACCCGGGTCACCTATCGGGCGTGTGTTAGCATAAGGTGGAGTGCGTGTGGCGGAGGTGACGCCGGGCAGCCCTCTTGTATAAAAGACGTGGGTGGGTATATGATGCAACGGCCGCCGCCCCGCACCGTCAAGCATGTTCTCGCGGGTAATGATGTGAGGCGAGAGGTGAAAATAGAACAACTGGTCACGTTACTCTCGGCACACACACACACACACACACACACACACACACACACACACACACACACACACACACACACACCTCTCTTTCGGCCACCTCTTTTGATTCTTTTTTAGGAGCAGAAAGTCGGGGGCTTCTTTTTTATTATTGTTTATTTTATTGTGTGCCCTTGAGCTGTCTCCTTTGTTGTAAACACACACACACACACACACACACACACACACACACACACACACACACACACACACACTAACTAACTAATCAACTAATTAATTATAATCTAACCAATTCACTCTCACTCAATGATTCACTCACTCACTAGCTAACTTTCTAACTAAATATACCAATAATTGACTAACTAACAAACTGTCTAACTGATTCACCAACTTATAAATCCTCTAACTAATAAACTGACAACTAACTCTCTAACCAACTAATCATCTGTCTAACTATAGCTACCTAACAAATTATCTAACTGTCTAACTATAACTAACACCTTATAACTAACTAACTAACTAACGGGCGGCTCCAGAGTTCCTACCTTACTTCCTACATCCACTTCCTTCCTCATTCTTCGATACTCCCTTCCTTCCTTCCTTCCTTCCTGCTTCCGTTTCATCCTCACTCCTTCCCTGCCTCACTACCGCCCCGCTCCCATCCTTTCTTTCCTTCCCTCCACTCCGCCTCGTCTCTCTCTCCCTGTCCCTTCCCTTTAGACACTCCTTTACTTTCTTCGTAAATTATAAACTACTGCAGGGCGAGGAACAATCCCTTCACCTTGGACGCGGTTCTTGGTGACGGGGATCCAGAGGTGACCGATCTGTTTTCTTGATGGAAACCCACTAGATCGACGAGATGTTGCGAAATTCTTTTAAGGAGTTCATAATTTTTCTCTATATATCTATAACTATCTATCTATCTGTCTATATATATGTATCTCTCTATCTATATTCTGTAAAGGGTAGTTCTCCAAGATATAGAAAACTGCTGATGTGGTCCACGTGATAACTATAGCAGGTGTGGTACATATGAAATCGCTAAGTATTTTATCTCTAATATTTATAGGCGATGTTGGCTGGCCTTTTGCTGTCCCGGTGTGTGTGTGTGTGTGTGTGTGTGTGTGTGTGTGTGTGTGTGTGTGTGTGTGTAGTATGGGTGCGTTTCCCCGCCCAAACCTGCCTGACTTATAGACTTGATTGGGTCCCTGAGATTCAATTGTCCGTCTATTTTTTTTGTGTGTGTATTAGACGAGCTGATTTTTTTTTTTTTTTTTTAGTGTGTGTGTGTGTGTGTGTGTGTGTGTGTGTGTGTGTGTGTGTGTGTTAGGCTGTATGTGTGTATGTATGTGCTGCATGAATGATAATGAAAATGAACAGAAACCAACAAAAACCTTCAATCATATTAACAAATACGTATAAACTTTGCCTAATAGCACAGCCTGGGATGATGGCCAAGAGAAAATCACTTCCTCCCTCCCTGCTTTCCCTCTCCTCCTCACCCTTATAAACACTTCTTCCTCGCTCGCCCCCCTCACACCATGCCTTCCTCCCCTCCCTCCCTCCCTCCCTCTACAACCCCCCCACCACCCTCTCGGCCTAATGCTGCCTGACATTGACTGATATTTAGGACAAGTCCATTAGTGGCACGTGGATTAGAGGTCTCTCTCTCTCTAGTAGGTCAGGCAAAGCGTAGATGTGAAGAAAATATTGCAGCCAACTGTAAAAATAATCCGAAATCTTTCTTCAGTTACATAAACAACAGAAAGGCGATCAAAAGTGGTATTGGACCTTTAACAAACAGCGACGGTGCACTAGTGACTGACAGCCAACACATTGCAAACCTCTTAAACAATTACTTTTCCTCGGTGTTTAATACTAACAGTCTTCCTCTCGCTACCACCAACACCAGTACTATTGTAAATCTCGAGCATGCATTGCCTAATTTTGAAATAACAACCGATGAAGTCCTTAAAGCTCTCCATTCACTTAAAACAAATAAAAGTCCCGGACCCGACAAAGTATATCCTATACTGTTTAAAGAAACAAAGAGCGAAATACTCTCCTCCCTCACTACCGTATTCAATATGTCCTTGCGACAAGGCATCGTCTCTTCGGATTGGAAAAAGGCTAACGTGACACCGATTTTTAAGAAAGGAGACAAAAAAATACCAGGTAACTACCGACCCATTAGTCTAACTTCAATTGTAGGTAAGTTACTCAAGAGCATAATTAGAGACAAAATTGTGAGTTACCTCGAAAGCCACTCATTAATTGGGGATTCACAACATGGCTTCCGTAACAAAAGATCCTGCCTGTCAAACCTACTGACCTTTTATAACGATCTCTTCTCAATTTATGACGTAACCAAATCAGTGGACGTAGTCTATCTTGATTTCCAGAAAGCGTTTGATAAAATCCCACATCATAAATTAATTTATAAATTAAAGCAAATAGGCATTGACGGTCAAGTAAACCAATGGATCGCGAATTGGTTGAGCAACAGACAACAAAGAGTTGTGATTGACGGATTTAACTCAGAGTGGGCGCCGGTCACTAGAGGCGTCCCTCAGGGCTCGGTTCTTGGCCCAGTGCTCTTCATTATTTACATCAACGACGTGGATGTTGGACTCAATAATCGCATTAGTAAATTTGCAGACGACACAAAGATTGGTAACTCGGTTCTCACTGACGAAGACAGGCAAAGCCTCCAAGAGGATTTGCACAAAATATCAGCTTGGTCGGATAAATGGGAGTTGCCCTTTAACGTAGACAAGTGCCAGGTCCTTCAAATTGGAACAAAAAATAAGAAGTTCGATTACGAAATACGAGGCGTTAAACTCACAAGCGTTCAATGCGTTACGGACCTGGGGATTAAAATCGCGTCAAACCTCAAATTCTCACATCAATGCATCGATGCAGCAAATAAAGCGAACAGAATGTTGGGCTTCATTAAAAGAAACTTTTTATTCAAGAATAAAGATGTAATACTTCCGCTCTACAATAGTTTAGTCAGACCCCACTTGGAATATGCGGTACAGTTTTGGTCTCCCCACCATGCAAAGGACATTGCTAAACTAGAAGGTGTTCAGCGTCGAGCAACAAAAATGATCCCTTCCTTGCGCAACAAAAGGCTTTCCACCCTTAACATGTTCTCTCTTGAGAAACGTCGCCTCCGAGGAAAACTGATCGAATGTTTTAAAATACTTAATGGTTTCACGAATGTAGACAGAACAAAATTGTTTATGATCGATGACACTTTGCGAACGAGGAACAATGGCACAAAACTCAAATGTAGACAAGTAAATTCAGACTGCACCAAATTTTTCTTCACCAACATTGTAGTGTGAGAATGGAATAAGCTCCCACCGTCAGTGGTCCAATGTAACACGATTGACACCTTTAAAAACAAGCTCGACCGTCACTTCCTTGAACTTAATATTAACAAGAGTGGAAAAGCAACGTTTTGGAGCCACCTGATTAATGTAAAATCACTTAGGTTTAAGGACAGACCTCCTAGTCTGGACCATGGGGTCTGTGTGGTCTGATTTTCTATGTAAATCTATCTATGTAAATCTCTCTCTCTCTCTCTCTCTCTCTCTCTCTCTCTCTCTCTCTCTCTCTCTCTCTCTCTCTCTCTCTCTCTCTCTCTCTCTCTCTCTCTCTCTCAAGGTCACCTGGTAATAATTCACGTCGTCATCTCTCTCTCTCTCTCTCTCTCTCTCTCTCTCTCTCTCTCTCTCTCTCTCTCTCTCTCTCTTTGTGTGTGTGTGTGTGTGTGTGTGTGTTGCAATGTCGCATGTATGGAATTTAATAGTCCATGAGTAAGACCAAACATTTGTAACTCGGGATCCGCCTCTCGTTCTCTCCATGATTCGCCTTTCGAAACCCTTTGATCCTCTTCTTTTCCTGATCCTCCTCTTCTCTTTCTCTTCATGATCCTTCCTGCTCCTCTTCATGATCCTTCTTTTCTGGATCCGCCTTTCCTCTTCCTGATCCCCTTTTCCTTCCTTCGTGTGGTCCGTGTCGTTCCTTTATAAGTACTTGATCTACACTCGTCCCCCATTAAAAATATATTGTCACATGTTGTTTTCTTTTCCTTCATTTTCTTCATAATAAAGCATTCTGATTCTGATTCATGTGGTCCGTATCGCGCCTCTATAAGTACGTGATCTACACTCGTCCCCCATTAAAAATATATTGTCGCATGTTGTTTTCTTTTCCTTCATTCTCTTCTTCGTCCTCATTTCCTTTTCTTATTCTCTTTTCATCCTCCAACAACAACAAAAAAGTGTATTCATAAATCTGATAAACAAACAAACAAACTAACAAACAAACAAGCAATTTAGTACCGTTGAAAAAGATAAGAAATGAGAACACACACACACACACACACACACACACACACACACACACACACACACACACACAGACACAAACACACGCCCAGAGAGAGAGAGAGAGAGAGAGAGAGAGAGAGAGAGAGAGAGAGAGAGAGAGAGAGAGAGAGAGGAGGGGGGAGGGGGAGGCACCTGGTCGACTCAGGTAGCGCCATTCATCTCGTAGACACTGCACGAGGTTGAGGCGAGCGATAAAAATAGGAGAGGAGGAGGAGGAGGAGGAGGAGGAGGAGGAGGACGACGAGGAGGAGGAGGGGTTGAAACGAGGAGATTTTTTTTAATGGGGAGGAGGAGAAAGAGGCGGAGGAGGAGGAGGAGGAGAAGGAGGAGGATTAAAGAAGAAGAAGAAAAAGAGGAAGAAAAAGAAGAAGAAAATTACGATGATGAAGAAAAAAATTGATAAGGAGAGGAGAGCCAATAAGAAGAGGAGAAGAAGGAGAAAGAGAAGAAGAAGAGGAGGAGGAGAAGGAGGAGGAGGAGGAGGAGGAGAAGGGGTTGAAATAAGGAGATTTTTTTGAATGGGGAGGAGGAGAAAGAGGAGGAGAAGGAGGAGGAGGGGGAGGAGGAGGAGGAGGAGGATTAAAGAAGAAGAAGAAAGAGGAAGAAAAAGAAGAAGAAAATTACGATGATGAAGAAAAAATTTGATAAGGAGAGGAAAGCCAATAAGTAGAAGAGGAGAAGAAGGAGAAAGAGTAGAGGAGGAGGAGGAGGAGGAGGAGGAGAATGCAAAGTGGAGGGTGAGAGGTGAGAGGTTTCAATGAGAAGGAGGAGGAAGAAGAGAGAGGAGGAGAAGGAAAGAAAAAGAAAAAAATAAGTTTGATAAGGTAAGCAGACGCAAATATAAGAGGAGGAGGAGGAGGAGGAGGAGAAAGAGGGGGAGGAGGAGGGGGAGGAGGAGAAAGAGGGGGAAAAGGAGGAGGAGGAGGAGGAAGAGGAGAGGAGGAAAGAAGAACAAAATAAAAAGAAAAGAAGCAAGATTTATACACAAGAGAGAGAGAGAGAGAGAGAGAGAGAGAGAGAGAGAGAACGAAAGCATAAGAAAAAAAATAAGAAAAAAAAAGAATAAAAAAAATGTATATA
>NC_066559.1:11616067-11630263 GCF_024679095.1 Eriocheir sinensis
GGCCTTGAAAAACGTTGGTATCAAGAGCCCCGAACGTTTGAGGATACGAGTGTGAGAGCCTTCTTTAAAATCTGGGGGTCAGAGTCGATATTCTCTGACGCGTTCGCCTCTCACATCAACTGTTTTCAAAGGCCAAAAAGTAGATCAGTCGGGTTGTAATGAGTGTTCTTTAAGGTTCATGGTACAGACGAAGGGTCAAACTACCACCAGGGTCATAAAACTACCCCTGGAAATTCCCAAAACTATTACGAAAGCCTTGTCAACTATGTGCACTTGGGCTTCGTGGTAAACATTTGACCCCAGAACTGCAAGCTACCACTCTCAGTTAAGAATCAAAAAGTTCAGTACAGGCTTAAAACACCGACGGAGAGGAGGAGGGGGAGGAGGAAGTAGTCGAGGAGGAGGAGGAGGAGGAGGGGGAGGAGGAAGTAGTCGAGGAGGAGGAGGAGGAGGAGGAAGTAGTCGAGGAGGAGGAGGAGGAGGAGGAGGAGGAGGAGGAGGAGGAAGTAGTCGAGGAGGAAGAGGAGGAGGAGGAAGTAGTCGAGGAGGAGGAGGAGGAAGTAGTCGAGGAGGAGGAGGAGGAAGTAGTAGAGGAGGAGGAGGAGGAGGAGGAGGAGGAAGTAGTCGAGGAGGAGGAGGAGGAGGAGGAAGTAGTCGAGGAGGAGGAGGAGGAGGAGTGGTAGATTCCTCACAGTCTCCCTCTCTTGCGCTCCGCCACTTTCCCGGGCAAACAATCTGAGTTCGAGCTGACGGAAAGCCTGCTGGAGTTCTTCAGCCACTCGACGATAACCGAGAATACTCAACAGTCGCTAGCCGGACCTCGGCCTGGGAGCACGCCGCCGCCGCTCCTTCCGTAAAGATAGAAGGAAAAGGATAGAGAGGCGAGTGGGTAAGAAGATGAAGGAGGAAAGAGAGAGAGAGAGGAACCTGGGAGCACGCAGCCACCCCCACCCCCCTCCGTAGGGATAGAAGAGAGGAAAAGGGAAGGAGAAGGAGATGGAAGAGAAGGGTAATGACATACTAGTTGTAGGTAGTTAACTAAAACATAAGAACGTAAGGAGTCTGCAAGAAGCCGGTAGGTCTATACAAGGCTGCTCCTGTAAACGCAGCCACACCTGACCTCACTATCCATGAAGTTATCCAACCCCTTCTTGAATGTATATATCGTATTGACACTCGATCACAACATGACCGCCGAGCCTGTTCCACTCATCCACCACTCTAATTGTAAACAAGTTCTTGCATATGTCTTTGTGGAATCTGAATTTATCTGAATTAAACCCATTGCACAGAGAGAGAGAGAGAGAGAGAGAGAGAGAGAGAGAGAGAGAGAGTGCGACGCAATATATCCCACAACAAGACAACTTAAGACATACACGTAATTTACTCGTATGTGAAGGAAGAGGTTACAAAACGACCTTCATACTCTCTCTCTCTCTCTCTCTCTCTCTCTCTGTGTGTGTGTAATGTAAAGCAACGCCCTGTAACACGAACCATACACGTCCCAACCTTGAATCACTAAACAATGGCATGAGTGAGGTCCGAGAGAGGCATGACACGGGAGAACGGAGGAGGAGGAGGAGGAGGACAGAGGAAGAGGGTGATAGCGTGCAGGAAGTGTGACCTTAGGACTTACAAGCATGTCGTATCTGCTGTTAGGAATGTCAACTGTTTATACGTGTTATGGAGAAGGGCAGCAGCAGGAGGACGAGGAGGAGGAGGATTTCTTTCTCTTTTCTTTTTTTAATCTTCTTGTTCTTTTTCTTCATTATTTCTTCTTCTTTTTATTTTTCTTTGTTTTTATACTTTTTCTTCTTCTTCTTCTTCTTCTTCTTATTATTATTATTATTATTATTATTATCATTTTTCTCCTTTTCATTATTTTTTTTTCTTATTTATAATTTTCTTTTCTTCGTCCTCCTCCTCCTCTTCTTCTTCTTCCTCCTTTTATTCTTCCTCCTCTTCTTCTTCCGGCACATTCACTGACCACCCCAACCCCCACACACACTACCCTTCCCCCCCCCTCCACCATGCCCCGCACACAACACACTGAGAGCACCACCACATCAGCGCGCTCTCTCAGTTACCGGTGGGACGAGGAAAGATTTCATGGCTGCTTTTAATGACGAGGAGTTATGGTCACGCTTACGACTAACTAACCAAGAGGGAGGTGAAGACAGACAGACAGATTGATAGATAAATAGATAGATAGATAGACAGAAGGTAAGAAGGAAAGAGGTAGGCAAGCGAAGAAGGTCAAGAGAGGATGAGAGAGATAGGACATAAGAGAGAGATTGGAGATGGGAAGAGAGATGATAAAGACAGGAGAGATAGGGATAGTAGATAGATAGGAGGTTAAGAGGGATGGAAGAAAGAGAGAAAGGAAGGAATGACGATAGAAAGAAGTTGAAAGGAGAATGAAATGGCGAGATAGAAGACGAAAGAGAGAGAAAGAAGAAATGTTGAAGAAAGAAGGAGTATAAGGAAAAAAGGAAGAAAAGAAGAATGAGGAGGAGGAGAAAGAAGAGGAAGGGAAGAAAAGAAAAAAAACTGAGGAGGAGGAGGAGGAGAAGAGGAAGGTTGAAGGATGAAAGAAAAGAAATAAAAAAAAGAGGAAGAAAACGAATGAAGAAGAATGAGAGAGAGAGAGAGAGAGAGAGAGAGAGAGAGAGAGAGAGAGAGAGAGAGAGAGAGAGAGAGAGACTGCTGACTTGCTGTTCATGCGTCAGACAGCACAGGAAAGCAAACGGAGTCCACAAGCTCAGCACTCAGCACCTCCCCCCTCCCCCCTCCTCCTCTTCCTCTTCCTCCTTCTCCCCCTCTTCTTCTTCCACCCCCTCCTTCTCTTTCTCCTCCTCTTCTTCCACCTCCTCCTTTTTTTTCTCCGTTTTTCTTTTTTTTTCTACTTTTGTTTCTTCCTCCTCCTCCTCTTCCTCTTCTTTCACCTCTCTTCCTCCTCCTCTTCCACCTTCTCTTCCCACCACTTCCTCCTCCTCCTTCTCTTCCTCTATGACACACACACATACACACACACACACACACACACACACAAACACACACACACTCAAATTTGTTTACAGACCATAATATTTGAAGGTGTTAGAGAGAGAGAGAGAGAGAGAGAGAGAGAGAGAGAGAGAGAGAGAGAGAGAGGGGGTGGGGGGGGGATGTTGATATGAGCTCTGGGTATGCTAGCTTTCACAACGTCAGCATCTCAAAGGTTAACACACACACACACACACACACACACACACACACACACACACACACACACACACAACAAGCTATAAAAGCAAGTGGGTAAGAAGATAAACAATTGGGAAAACACACGAGACAGAGAGAAAGAAAGAAAGGAAGAAAGAAAGAAAGAAAGAAAGGAAGGTAGGAATAATAGAAAGGAAGGAAAGGGAGAAAGAAAGAAGTTAAGAAAAGTAAAGGAGAGAGAGAGAGAGAGAGAGAGAGAGAGAGAGAGAGAGAGAGAGAGATAACAAAAACAACAAAAAGGAGGAAAATTAGAAGAAAAATATGATAAAGAAGTTATCAAGACTGCTCTCTCTCTCTCTCTCTCTCTCTCTCTCTCTCTCTCAATTTGCTTTGGCGCCTAAATGAGACAAAAAGAAAAAAAAGAAGAAAGTGGGAAGAGAAGATTATGACAACCACTGCCAAGGATAGCGAATGAGGAGGAGGAGGAGGAGGAGGAGGAGGAGAGGGAGGAGCGACTTTGTATAACACCATATAAGGAGATATTTCTTACCTGCTCTCTCTCTCTCTCTCTCTCTCTCTCTCTCTCTCTCTCTCTCTCTCATATATATATATTTTCGCTTTTTATTATTTTTTATATTATTGCATTTTTTCTTTTCTTCCTTCTTTCATCTCTCTCTCTCTCTCTCTCTCTCTCTCTCTCTCTCTCTCTCTCTCTCTCTGTGTGTGTGTGTGTGTGTTCGCTCCCACGTTACGAATTGATTGGGTAAGCAAAAAAAATATTTATAATGCACAGTGATCATGAAACAATTACTGTCCATGCAATAGTAAACCAAAAGTGATGGAGGAGGAGGAGGAGATGGAGTAGGAAGAGAAGGAGGGATGAAAAGGTTGAATGGAGAATGAAAATAATGATAATGATGATGATAATAATAATAATAATAATAATAATAATAATAATAATAATAATAATAATAATAACATGAAGAAGAAGAAGAAGAAGAAGAAGATGAAGAAGAAGTAAAATATAAAACAAGAAAAAGAGGAGGAAAAAGAAGAAGAAATAAAGAAGAAGAAGAAGAGGAAGAAGAAGAAGAAATAAAACCACCCACAGTGTTATTTTCCTTCTTTTAAACAGACTGTAATTTTCTCATTCACACACACACACACACACACACACACACACACACACACACATACGTTTGTTCTTTTCCTCCTCCTCCTTTTTTTTTTTCTCTTTCCTCAATTCCTTTCTCTCCTTCCCTCCTTCCTTCTTTCCTCCCTTCCTTCCTTCTCTCCTTTATTCACTAATTCGCTCTTCTTCTTTTCTTTCCACTCTCTCTCTCTCTCTCTCTCTCTCCTCCGGCTGTTCCCTTTCCCTTCCTTTCCCTTCTATTTCCTTTCATTTCATTTCCTTTCCATTCCCTTCCCTTTCCCTTCCTCTTCTCCTCCTTTCCCTTCCAGTTCCCTTCACTTCCCTCTTCTTACTTTCTTCTATCTCCCCCTTCTTCTCTCTTTCCCTTTCCCTTCCTTTCCCATCCATTTCCACTTTCCTTTCCCTTCCATATCCCCGTTCCTTTCCCTTCTTCCATTTCCCCTTCCTTACCCTCCACCCTCTTCTTCCTCCTCCCCGTTTCCATAGGTCACAATCCATCTCCTTCAGCCACTCCCTTGACACTTCTTGAACTAACTCGCTACCTGAAGATGAGGAAGAAGGAGGACGAAGAAAGAGGAAGAAAGGAGGAGGAGCAGGAGGAGGAGGAGATGTACTCACCATTCGTTGCAGTTAAACTTGCGACTCCTGCCTTCTGGAATCGCGACACCGTCCTTATTACAGCCTGGAAAGGGGAGAGGAAAGGGGTGTGGTGAGGCACAGAGCGGGGCTGTATTATCAAATCCTTCCTCCGCCTCCCACCTCAACTGTTTCCTAAGGGCCAACAAGGAGGTCAATCGGGTTCTAATGTATGTGTTTTAAGGTTCATGGCGGCTACAGACGAATGACCAAACTGCCAGAAAGATCATGAAGTTACTCCTACCCCTGGAAATGCCCGAAACTCCTACAAAATCCTGACTGAATATGTTTGTGTGTACTATTCCCAAGGGCTGAAAGGAGATCAATCGGGTTCTAATGGATGTGTTATCTAGGTTCATAGTATCTACAGACGAATGATCAAACTTCCAGAAGGGTCATGAAACTACTATGTACCCCTGGAAATGCCCCAAACTCCTGCGAAAGCTTTATCAAATATGTGTGTGTGTGTGTGTCTCTGTGTGTGTGTGTGTGTGTGTGTGTGTGTGTGTGTGTGTGTGTCATGACATGTTCAGCCTTAAGAGCGGGACATCTTTGCTGCGTGTGTTTGTTGCCCGGAGGATGAAAGGGCGAAGCAGGATGAGCAAATATGGAAGCATGGAAGAGCAGGCAACTGAAAACCTTTTGTTATATAACCAAATTGGCGCTCTTTCGTGACTTAATCAGTTGAGGCATTTCAGTGGCCTGCAGAGCATACTAAAGCACTTGCTGTGCAGGAACTTAATCCTGACGTAACAACGGTCAGTACGCTTTTATGTGTTGATAGTTTCCGAACTAATGACTTTTGTAGGAAGTTTGTTCCTCTGGCAGATGACTGAGGGGTGATGTTCATGTTGGTATTGTAATTGTAATTTAATTTATTTTGAAGTAATTGTCGTTGTAATGTAATTGCTATTTCCCAATGTAATTATAATTATAATTGTAATTCAAATTTTCTGAAAGTAATTGTAATTGTAATTATTTTTTTTCAAGTACAATTACTCTAACCCTGGCGCAGTGCAAGCTTCCTGGACCGAGCAGACTAAACTCTTTCAGCGCGATGATTGGCCAGCCAAAACTGAAGAGCCTGAGGGGGTGTGGCCGCCTGTAATATTTTGGTGAAACAGACTATAGTTCTCGGGTTAGTCTGGAGCTCAAAAAACTTTAAGTGATCGAAGTTACCGAATGTATAAATTCAGGAACTTGAAGATCTGTATCAAACCCTTTTGCGGTCGTCTCTTCCCCAACGTAATGGTGTTGAGTAGTCTG
Organism: Eriocheir sinensis; assembly: GCF_024679095.1. NCBI lineage: Eukaryota > Metazoa > Arthropoda > Malacostraca > Decapoda > Varunidae > Eriocheir > Eriocheir sinensis. The sequence continues at coordinate 11,622,327 of NC_066559.1, forward strand.
AGTTGTTCTTCACGCGGCTGAGCCCCGAGTGTGATATTTTTACAGCGCGTCGCTGTACTCTCCTCTAATTTCATGTGCTTCTTTTAACTTTAAGGGCCAGAACTGCACTGCATACTCCAGGTGAGATTTATCATCGATTTATTTTGAGTTCACATTACTCCCGACGTTACACTCGAAGTTCCTCGCTAGGAATTTGACGAAAAAATCGAAAAATATGGCCTTTTTAGGTTTTTGTCTCTAAAATTAGTAGCGTCATGTGGCAACATTTTGGTGAAGTATGAACCCATTATGAGCACTAGAAGTGATTTAAACGTGGGTTTAAATGCTTGTTAAAGGTCCGGGCGCAACACGCGGGTTTGTTTATATCCTAGTAAAGTCCTATAAACTCTCACGTTTTCATAAGATAGATATTTATTCTTCTTCTTTACATTACAATCGTACATCTGGAAGTACCTCGGGGATGACTGAGTGAGGTACAGTGCTCCGTGACAGCTCAAGGTCACTCAGTAGCCTGCGGGCTGGGGAATAAAGAAGATGTATGTAAAATTTGTCGTTTGACCGACCCTCTTATCCCCTTTTTTCCTTATTTTTCGTTGCTGCTGGGTAACGAAATCATTATGGGTATACACAGTAAGCTTCAGCAATTACGAAAACGCAAATCAGAAGCTGGCAGGAGGTCTTTAGAGGAAAAACGTAAAAGACAGAGGGAGGAAGCCACATGCCGGGACGACACCGCGACTCCTCACCATCCGTCTCCCACTGCACCACACACGTCCACCACCTCACAAGTCTCAGAGCAGAAAGAAGTGGTGGATAAGGCGAGTGAGGAAAGGGATGTGGAAGGAGCTTTGGGTGGTGATGAAACGAATCCACGTCCAGCTGTTTCTATCTCAAGCGCAGGAAAACGAAAGAGACGTTCTTACAAGGAAAAAGAAGAGGAAGTGACGGACGAAGAGAATCTTATATGTAAGAAGAGTGACATTAGGGAAATTGCAAAACACGTTAGGTGTAACAAGTACAAGGAACATGGAGTTACGTGTGAATTTACCCATCATCAGTGCGATGTGAACATAAAAGTAGTGTGCCCAAAGTGTAAACATATTATATATAACAATAGTGAAGCAGGTAAAGTGAAATGTGGAGATACTGGTTTATTCAGAGTGACAACAATGATTATCTATTTTGTCATGTTGCTGGGGCATGGTTATGCTGGTGTTGAGAGGCTTTGCAGTATGCTGAGTTTGCGTCACTTTTCCAGTAATATTTACGCGAAATACGCTAAATTCATCCATGAACAAGCTGTGGAAAATGGAAGGGATATTTTGAAAAGAAGAAGGGAAGCAGTGTTTCAGTTTTATGCTCAAAATCTAGACAGACATCCAGATGAAAGCGGTGTCTTCAACATCGATGTCACTTATGATGGCTCCTGGCAGAGAGGATAAACGTCAAATTTTGGAATCGCAGCAGTAATTGATGCTCAGACAAACCTCATTATAGATCTCGAAATCAATAAAATAAAAAGAAAGATGAGAAATAAGAAATTGGAGAAGGAACTGGCCTATGAGAGGGGAGCGTATTGAGAGCGGAAATCTTCACTCAACTTTAGAGGTGTTTTTCTCAGAACGTAAGTTATCGGTCTGTACGTTTAAATTTCTCCCATGTTTCTCTACCGATTTTCTTCATTTTAGTATGTCTTTACAGAACGTAAAATGTACTAAAAGATTGTGAGTCTCGATTTTTAATACAGGTAATATATTTTATGGCATCACTGCAAATGTCTGTTATTTAACGCGCATTCCGGAATCACTGAAATTCAATTTTTTTTTGTGGAAAATTAAAACATCAATTAAATAAAACAGACTCACAGAAATTTTGCAAAAATACTTAACTTTTAGCTACGCAAATAAGAAAAGTCAATAATTTAACAATCAGGAGAAATATCAAGTTTTATTCAAACTTCTAAAAATAGCCATATATGCCAAACCAAGAAATATATTTTTTTCTTTTTTCAGGAGACGTTGCATCAGTTCAAAACATAGTATTAGGCCAATTTGCAATGTAAAAAATAAGGTAGTTAACTAGATATAAGAGTTTTCCCAAACCGTGTCAAATCCGTTGGGGGGGCCCTTATAGGCAGACCCACAGGCTTATGTAAATTTCGGATTACTTCTGATAGTGATCCCAAGATCCGATTCCTCCAATACGACTTGCAAAAGGCTTCTCATGCACGTTGTGTATACAATTATTTCTGGACCCAAAGTGCATGACTTCACAACCCTCAAGGTCAAAAGACATATGAGACTTTTCAGACCACTGGATAGTCTAGTCAAGGTCCTGTTGGATGATTTTGCAATCGGCCGTCGTGAGGGCCTTTCCACCCACTTTGGTCTTATTTGCAAACTTCGATTGGAAGGATTTTAGTCCAGTTTCCTGATCGTTACTGTGTGTGATGAAGAGAATGTGTCCCGGCACAGACCCTTGCGATACTCAGCTAGTGGCAAGAGAGACACTCGGAAGCCTGTCCACTGAATAAAACTCGAGGCGAAAGAGGAGGAAGAGAAGGAGGAAGGAGGTAGAAGAAGAAAAAAGAGGAGAGAAGAGGACAAGAAATGCGACGAGACTACATATGAAACTCGAGGCGAAAAAGATGAGGAAGAGAAAGAGAAGGAGAAGACGAGGAAGAAAGAAAAGGAAGACGAGAATAAGAAGGAGGGAGAATAAGAAAAAAGAGGAGGAGGAGAAGAGATGAGGCCAAGCGGGGGGTGGGGGGGGGGGAGAACAACAGATAAACACACAAGTAAGACGAACAAAATGAGACAGACTTGAATGAGAGATGGACGCATAAACGAAGAGGTGTGTGTGTGTGTGTGTGAGCTACCTGTCCACTCACCTTTCAGTTCGGGCGGACGCTGACCAAGACACACCTCCCAGTAATCGGGGCAGCAGTCGGGATGGATCGTGCGATTACAGAAGTGGTCGCAGTAGCAGAGCGTGCCAAGGATGGGTCTCGAACACTCGTCCCGGCGGCCCGGACAACACTGTTCCGATGCCCCGCGCCTGAGAACGATAGGTAGATAAATATAGGAGGATAGATCTACAGATATAGATAGACAGAGATGGATAGATAGATAGAGAATAATAGACGGTTTGTGGTTGTTGGTCTCTTATTTTTGTAATTTTTTTTACATCAAAGGATGCGGCTCAAGGGCAACAAAAAGAGTACAAAAAAAAAAAAGCCCGTAACTCGCCGCGCCCACAAAAGTAAAGAGTAGCCAAAAGAGAAGTCAATTTCGGGTGGAGAGGTGTCCTGATACACTCTTCTTGAAGATGCGGGTTAACTCTTGCATAAGGGATTTGGACATTATAGGGATGAGCACGAGTAGAAAGTCGTGTGCAGCGGGGCCGCGGGAGGAGGGGTGGGGGGGGGAGGCATGCAGTTAGCAAGTTCAGAAGAGCAGTCAGCATGAAAATATCGATTGAAGATAGAAAGAGAAGCAGCATGGCGGCGGAATTTAAGAGGTAGAAGGCTGTCAGTAAGAGGAGGAGAGCTGATGAGACGAAGAGCCTTAGACTCCACTCTGTCCAGAAGAGCTGTGTGAGTGGAGCCCCCCATACGTGAGATGCATACTCCTTACGAGGGCGGACAAGGCCCCTATACGAGAATATGGAAAGCATCTGTGCGGGGGAGAAGAACTGGCGAAGATGATACAGAACAGCCAACCTCGAGGAAGCTGATTTTGTAGGAGAGGAGATGTGAAGTTTCCAGTTGAGATTTTGAGCTAAGGATAGACCGAGGATGTTTAGTGTTGAAGAAAGTGACAGCTGGGTGTTGTCGAAGAATAGGGGATAGGTGTTTGGAAGATTGTGTCGAGTTAATAGGTGGAGAAACTGGGTTTTTGAGGCATTGAAGGACATAAGGTTCCTTTCACCCCAATCGGAAATGATAGCAAGGTCTGAGGTTAAGCGTTCTGCAGCCTCCAGTCTGGAGTCTTTAATTCCTGTTGAGAGGGTCTTCTATTGAAAGAAGTTGAATAATACAGAGTGGAGTCATTAGCGTATGAGTGGATAGGACAGTTTGTAATGAAAAGAAGATCATTGATGAATAACAGGAAGAGAGTGGGTGATAGGACAGAGCCCTGTGGAACACCACTGTTGATAGGTTTAGGGGAAGAACAGTGACCGTCTACCACAGAAGAGATAGAACGGCCGGAAAGGATACTGGATATAAAAGGTGAGAGAAGGATAGAATCTGAAAGAAGGCAGTTTAGAAAGCAAAGACTTGTGCCAGACTCTATCGAAAGCTTTCTATATGTCTGTGATTGAAAACGTAGGCCAGTCATGCACCGCTCTCTCTCTCTCTCTCTCTCTCTCTCACACACACACACACACACACGCTATACACCGCCAGCTTCTGTACACAGACTGTCCGAGGAAAAACACACACAGCAAGAAGAGTGACTTTAAAACAAGCAATTGAAGACGAAACACACACACACACACACACACACACACACACACACACGCACCTCGCCCTGCAGTAGTCGCCCCGAAGGTCAGGGTGGAGTGGGTAGGAGAACTGGGCAGCGGTGAGGGCGGGCATGAGCGCCACGCCCACCAGCCCTGCCACCGCCGCCCACGCCACCACGCCCACGCCCAGCCGCCCCTCACCTCCTCTCTTGGCGGGGCCGCGACTCATCTTTCTGGAGGAGGAGAAAGATGTGAGAGGAGTAGCGGGGAACATGGAATGAGCTGGGAAACATGGAAACATTTATCAGCCGGCAACAGAAAGTTTGTTAGCATATAACGAGACTTCCTCTTCTAGCGGTCAGGCACGCCAGTAACTTGCGGAGAAGATTAAAGCACTTGCTGTACTCACGTCAGGGAACATTCACTTCACTTCTGACGCAACAAAGTAACAATTTAATGTGATTTTTTTTAAATTAACCATTTCCGCATTAACTACCGCCTGGCTTGAATTGCTTGACCGTTACTTCTTGTTCTCGGATTAGTTTACAGCTCAGAAACTTGGAGTGATCGAAGGTTAATAACTTTCTGAGGCAGTTGAAGACCTGTATCAATCCTCCCCATACTTCTCCCTTTTCCAATGACCTCAACGATGATATAATTTTCTTGGGCCGTCGCTGCCCTCTCTCGGGTAATTCGGTGTCCTTGTAATATAAACTGCATGGCGTATCACAGGTGAGGAATTATCAGTGAGACTTGGTTTTGCTCCCGTCGCCTTGCCCCTCATGTTTCTCGCTGTGCAGACTAGGACAGCATCAGCGTTTTTACGGCGGACTTACTCTAGTTTGTATGCGTCAAGTCGCTGCTGACGGTGACCCCAAGACCCGATGCCTCATGTACGGCCCGCAGAGGCTCCCACGCGTGTTGTGTGTGTGATACTGGTCTCGCCTCGACCCGGAGTGCATGACTGTACACTACTCAAGGTTAAGGGACACTGGCCATTTTTCGGACTTACACCTTGTTCTGAGAAGGAAGAGGAGGAGGAGGAGGAGGAGGAGGAATAAGTGCAACTAATGTTGGTGAAGGTGTTGGAGAAGAGAGTTCAATAAAAGGAGCGAGGATGAGAAGGAAGAGAGGAAGAGGAGGAGGAGGAGGAGGAGGAGGAAGAAGATAGGAGGAGGAGGAGAAGGAAAAATAATGTGACTTAACTTCGCTGCTCGTGGGTTGCATTCGATTTTACATTTTACTTATATGTCTCTCTCTCTCTCTCTCTCTCTCTCTCTCTCTCTCTCTCTCTCTCTCTCTCTCTCTCGGTATCGCGACTCGCTTCCTCCCGTCTCATTCGTCAACGCCTACACTAAGGTCATCTCTCTCTCTCTCTCTCTCTCTCTCTCTCTCTCTCTCTCTCTCTCTCTGGGGTAGAAAAAGGATGTAAAGGAGGCAAGGAAGGAGGAAAGGGGAGAGAGAGAGAGAGAGAGAGAGAGAGAGAGAAGGAAGGAGGACAAGGAAGGGGAGGAAGGTGAAGGGAGGAAGGATAAGATGGAAGGGAATAGAAGAGCGAGATAAGGGAAGGGGGAAGAGGGAGATAAGGGAAGGGAGGGGAAGGGAAGGGGTGGGGAGGGGAAGGGAAGGGGTGGGGAGGGGAAGGGAGAAGACAGGAGAGGGATGGAAGGACTGGGTAGGAAGGGGAAAGGTAAGAGAAGGGGAAGGGAAAGGAAGGGAAGGGAAGGGAAGGGAAGGGGAGGGGAGGGAATAAGGGAAGCAAGGTAAAGGGAATGCAGGTAGGGGAGGTAAGAGGATGGGGGAGATGATGAGAAGGGAGGGCACAGGAGGAGGAGGAGGAGGAGAAATAGGATGGGTAGGAAGGGGCGTATCATGACATTGCTTGCTGGTGTGTGTGTGTGTGTGTGTGTGTGTGTGTGTGTGTGTGTGTGTGTGTGTGTAAGACTATATTGCGGATATCTGAATGTCTGTTTGTTGGGTCAGCTGAGAGCAGCATGCCAATGTGTGTGTGTGTGTGTGTGTGTGTGTGTGTGTGTGTGTATGTGTGTGTGACCTTGGCATTGCTCGAAGGTCTGTGTTATCCAATCGCTCTACTTTTAGCTCCCGCGCGAATGACGTCACACCTTCAACACGACACCTTAATTGATTCCTGCTTCTGACCACATCCCCGACTTACAATATCTCCGCCTTACGACCACATCCCTCGCCTACTATACACGCCTCGAGGCCAAACCACTACTGCGCGTCCTTAATCTTAAACGTACGGGGCTCCCATGATGACTATTTCCCGAGGCTACAGAGAAGATTCACCAGATTCTCATGGGTGGTTTTCCCCGTTGACAATGTATAAGTCGGGTATAACCATCACTAACATCACAAAACGCAGCAGGAATGTAGCAGTCACCGCTTAAATAGCCGTGTGCTCTTCTCCCCAGTGACAAGAGAAAATGGGTGCTAACGCAGAGTCTGATTTTCGTTGCTCTTCGCCTTGTGTCTCCTAGGCGTTCGCGCTCCTTGTCTGTCTTGTTAACTTTTCTTGTTACTCGTTTATCTTCTACTGTCTGTCCTCGTCCTGCTGTACTCTACTTCTACATATTGTTTACCACACACACCTACATTTATATATCCTCTACACTACACAGCATTCATACACACGCATATACACTCAACCACCTCTTTTATGTGTCTTGTCCGTGTCAATGACCTCTATGTATTTTTATCAATAAAGCTACCCTGACGGATATCGCCTTTCTATATCCGTGAACTAATTAGCGCTTAGAATACTCACTTACAACCAACAGGAAAACCCCAGCAACTTCTACGAGTCTTTCTAAACAGGTGAACTGAGGCGCCGATACCTTTAAGAGTACCCTTTACCGCCACCAGCAACCTGTCAACCAAGCTCCCCTAACGCTAATTTAACGGCCCCTTTATCTCCACCAACATCCTGTGCCAACCAAGGTCCACACACACTATCCCACACTCTTCCTTTACCTACGCCAGCAACCTGACAATCAAGCTCCCCTAAGTCCATCCCATACGCTCCCTTTACGCTAGCGACCTGTCAACCATGCTCCCTAAACACGCTGTCCTATGGCCCGCGGTGCCTTTACCTACACCAACAACCTGCGTCAATGTCCTTCTTGTAATTAAGGAACCTCAACTGCACTGCGTATGCCAGGTGAGGTCTTAACAACAAGCTATAGAAGTATGTTATAATATCGTTAGTTATTCTTAAATGCTTCCCCTTTCACATCCATTATTTCTAAAGAACAAGAAAGAGGTTAAAAGCGTTCTCGTGAGTGCTTATTTCTTTTTTACGTTCGTGGCACAGAAGGTTTATATGCCACCAGGGTCATAAAACTTCACATGAAAATACCGACAAGTACTACTACGAAAGCCTTGTTGAATGTATGAGTGCTTTGGCGCCGAAATGCTTAAGAATATGGTCCGCCTTACTCCTAAGAATT
>NC_066559.1:11630276-11632776 GCF_024679095.1 Eriocheir sinensis
CAAGGCTTTGCGTGAGGAGAGAGAAAGAACGAGGAATGTATCCATTCCAGAGATAATCACCTCTGTGATGCGCTGAGCACACACAGAGGGTCTCTATCCTGGAAGCAATAATCATTCCACGGGAATGGAAAAGTACATCCTCAGGTCGTCCCACCGAGCTGAAGCAAAATGCCAGAAGCATCGCCTCTTCGGTGGGTCCAGAGGGTGTACAGGAGCGATAGGACAGGATGCAGAAATAAGATTGTGATCGGAGGAGCCCAACGGAGAGAACAGTTTAACAGAATAATTAGAAGGGTTTGAGGTAAGGAAGAGGTCTAGAAGGTTGGGCCGGTCTCCAAGATGGTCGGAACGTAGGGTGCTGGACCAACTGCTCTAGGTCGTTGAGGATAGCAAAGTTGTAGGCTTGTTCACCAGGATGGTCAGTAAAAGAGGACGAAAGCCAAAGTTAGAGAGAATATTGGAAATCTCCTAGGATGGAGATTTCAGTTGAAGGAGAGAGCAAATCAAGATGTGCTCCACTTTAGAATTCAAATAGTCAAAAGAATTTTTACATATAGTTGGTAGAGTTAGGGTGAAAGATAACAGGACAGACGAATTTAGTAATAGAATGACAAATGAAGTCTTAGCCAGATGGGTGGAAAATTCAGAAGAGTCAAGGTCGTGGGCACGAGAGCAGTTATGTCGTTGCGCACGTAGGCGCAACATCCAGCTTTGGATTGAAATTTATACAGAGATAGTAGAAGCAAACAGAGTAGATTGACACAAGGTAGCAGCTTTAGCAAACCCAGTTTCGGGTAAGGAAGAGAAAGTGAGGTTTAGAGGAAGAGAGATGATGTTCCTTACAGAATGAAAATTAGAGTTAGAAGACTGCGATCGTTGCAGAAATTGAGAAGAAAGAGGTCTGAGGAGTTATCAAGACACCCTCTCGGTCGGGTATGCCAGAAGGGGGAGTTCTCCCTGGGGAATTTGTGGTCCCTCCCAGGCGGGGGACCTGAGGCTTGGTGTATGTGCGCCATTTTGAAATTTTTTAATTTTGGGAAAAGGTGTATATGTTGTGTGTGAATGTAGTGGTGTGGATAAAGAGAGGATCTGTCTTAGAGAGCATGCTGAACTACTCTCGGTGTTGGTGAGACACAGGGGAAAAACGGTTAGTGAGTGACATGGGAAGGGTCTTTGAGTGGCTTCAGCCTCTCTCACCTCCCATATACTCTCACTGGGAGTGGCTTTGTGCCTGTTCGGTAGGTGTCTTCCTACTCTACCTAGCTATATATATATATATATATATATATATATATATATATATATATATATATATATATATATATATATATATATATATATATATATATATATATATATATTATATATATATATATATATATATTGTATATATATATATATATATATATTTTTTTTACAACAAAGAAGCAGCTCATACAAGAAAAGGAAGACATACATAAAATAAAGCCCGCTACTCGCTGCTCCTTAAAAAAGAATCAACTGCAAAGAGGTACGATGAAAGAGAGGCTCAATTTCGGGATAGAGAGGTAACCTGACACCCCCTTCCCTGAAAGAGTTCAAGTCAGGAGTAGGCAGGAGGGAATACAGATGAAGCTGGAAGATGCCCCAGAGCGCTTACAGCGTGAGGGATGAAAGAGTGAAGATGCTGGTTATCCCTTGCATAAAAGGTATGGTGGACAGTATTAGATGAGCATGAGTAGAAAGTCGTGGAGCTGGGCCGCAGAAGGGGGGAGGAGGCATGTAAAGTTAGCAAGTTCAGAAGAGCAGTCACATGGAAATATCGATAGACGATAGAAGAGAGAGGCAACATCACGACTTGAATTTAAAAGGTGACTATCAGTGCAGGAGGAGGAGAGGCTGATGACGATGAGGAGCCGCAGACTCCACTCTGTCCAGAAGAGCTAAGGGGGAGTGAGCCCCCACACGTGAGATGCATACTCCATATGAGGGCGGACAAGGCCAATGTGTGGTGGAGTAGCAACCCATGTGGCAGAAGAACTGGCAAGGAGACGATACAGGAACGCCCAACCTCGAGGAAGCTGATTTAGGCGAGAGAGCAGATGTGAAGTTTCCAGTTGATTTATGTAGTGATAGACCGTACGTTTAGTGTTGAAGATGGTGATAGCTTGAGTAGCGACAGAATAGGGGATAGGAAGTTTGAAGATTAGGTGTCGAGTTGATAGGTGGAGAATTGGAAAGCTTTGAGGCATTGAAGGACACAAGGCTCCTTCTGCTCCCCAATCGAAAATGAGATAGCAAGGTCTGAGGTTTAGCGTCTCTGCAGCCTCCAGTCTGGAGTCAAATTACCTGTTGAGAGGCCTCTATTGGAAAAAGCGAATAATGCAGAGTGGAGTCGTCGGCGTATGGAGTGGACAGGGACAGTACGCCTGTTATGGAAAGAAGACTCATTGATGAATAACAGGAAGAGAGGGAGGATAGGACAAAAGCCCTGTGGAACACCACTGTTGATAGGCTCGTT
>NC_066559.1:11635276-11647776 GCF_024679095.1 Eriocheir sinensis
GCAAGAGGCCAGTTGGTGCTTTTTACAAGGCAGTTCCTGTAATCCTAACCCCACCTTACCCTGCCATCATCCATGAATAATTTATCCAACTTCTTCTTTTTAATGCATCTATGGTGTATTTGCACCCCACAACATGACGGCCAAGTCTGTTCCCACTTCATTCACCACTCTGGCTTGGTAAAACCAATTTTGCCTCAAGTGTTTCTTGTTGAATCTTGAAATTTATCTAACTTAAACCATTGTTACATGTGTCCTACCTGGTTCTTTTTTGCCAACCAGAACCCCTTATTAATTATCCCTTTTATTAAACCCCTTTCATCCATTTATAAACCACGAAAGTCTCCTCGCAATTTTCACCTTCTCTAGGAGAGAGTGTGGATTTAAATGTTTTCCAGTCTCATCCTTTGTAAGACAAGTTTCTCACCCCTTGAATCATTTTTGTCATCCTCTGTACAGATTCTAACATCTTAATATCCATACTATAGTAGGGGATTCAGAACTGGCGTGCCACAAAATCGGAGATGAAGTCTTAATCCATGCTAAGTAAAGTTTGCTGATGACTTCAGCGCTCCTATTGCTTACGCTCCTTGAAATGGGAAGCCCAGCCACTCTGTTCGCTCGATTTTTAGCCCTTCCACGCATTGCCTTCAGGACGGAGGTCAGTGCGCTCTGCCAAGACTCCTAAGCCCTCTTCCCCATACTCAGACCTGCTTAGAGGGTGAGTGTCATTGGCGAGGAGCATTTGCGTGAGGGGTTATTCACCTACACTCAGAATCACTACACTTCCCAACATTAAATTCAACGCCACTTCCCCCGCCACAGACTCTGCCTTCGATGCTGACGTGATGGGGCTATAGGAACTATAAGTTATACCAAACAGTAAAATGTTACCGTAATGCTTTAGGCTTGCCGTCCGTTTTCTGCTGTTCGTTTATCAAAGCCCGACTTCCTTTCCCAAGCACAGGCTTTACAAGCTCTTGCCTCAGGTTATCATTATCACCATTTATTGGCAGTTATTATTAATAACATTATAATCTCATTAAACTGTGCAATGGTAGAGCCGAGAGTACGGTCACTAATACCCTAAGGCGCACCTCTCAACACTGCTATGGATAGCCTTGAACTGAAAGCACTCTAGCTGTAATGGTACTGTCTGTTCGTTAAGTCTCGTACTTCTCCCGCCGAAAAGGCCTTTATTGTAATGAGTCACGCTCAAGGTGGTGCTGTAATGTTTGCAATAAGACCTTGCAGCAAAATGAAAATCTGAAGAATACTGGTCTAAAGGATTAAGACACCTGCTGGAAAGTTGGTGTGAATGTACGAGTAGCAATTTCCTCCGTCCCTGCCTTTACCAGCGTGCTGCTAAAGGTGTAGTCTCTGCTTGGGAATACCTCGGTTGTAATTAGCACCCCGGCGGGAAAGCGTCGACGGCCGATGGCGATCAATGGTACTGAAGAGAGAAAGTGTCCAGGATGCAGCTCACGTCGTTGGCGGTAGTCTTCCAATTTCCCCGCCGGCCTGAAAGTTGAGGGAAAGCTTTAGTTAGAAGTTTTTCAAGTTTCACACTTTTCATATTTTGAGCACTTAAAGGGTCAGAGGCCAATTCCACATAAATCATCGTATAATAAAATATTAAGAGGTCATATTCCACCGCAAAAGTAATGCAACGTTCATTTAGGACCAACCTCTCCTAAACCGTATTTTTTTTTACATGTCAGACGTTTAATCGATCAGTAGAATCGTACACTAAAACAAGATAATATATATTTCAGTAACTAAAAGGTTGGATGGCCAATCCAGGAGCAACCTGCTAAAGCATAATAAAGCCGTGTTCCTTGTGTGACTAATTCAGATAAAAGGCGCACTGCTCTCACCAACTTGACAGTATGTCGGAGGTTCTTGAAATGGAAAAAGGAGTGTAGGACCAGTCAACGTTTTCTTAGCATCCTCAAAAGTAAGAAATAAAAAATATAAAACTTATATAAAGACAAAATCTACCACGCTGATTTTTGTTCTAGTTGCCTTTTTTTCTTTATGTACCTTTCACCTGCAGCACCATCTCGGCCACTCGTCCTCTGATCGAGTCGAGACAGAGAGAACCTGCCTCCAAAAAGACCCTGTGGCAGATGAGGGAGAGGAAGGTTTCACAAGTCATTATAATGATAAATCTGTTCCATAAAGCTACATCAATCAATCAGAAGGGCATATAGTTGGGGGCGTCACATCGCCCACCCTACGACGCCAAACCTGAGTGTTGAAGTTAGTAAAGAAGTTATTTAAGTTTCCCATGAAAGTACAGTTTCTTTAATTACTCCTCCAATACATTTTTATAAATCCAGAAGTTTAAGCTGAAATTGAATCCGTTATTTTCCTTTATTATACCAATTTCATTTAAGCACTTTAGATGAGAGACAGGTTGAACTTGAACTTCTAGTAGACGACGGTGACCTAGATCAGTGCATAGATGAAGCAGACAGCTACAGACGTGCCAGTCAAGAGAATTGGCTACGTGCAGATGGAGAAGTTACAAGAACTAATGAAGGCCAGTCAGATTGAATTAGGCTCTGATGGGAGTCCTTCACAACTGGCAAGTCACCTGAAGTAAGTTATCCAAGCTTAACTGCCAAAGTTTAAAGGAGATGTTACAGAATGGCAGTCCTCTGGGATCAGTTTAGCTCTCATATGACACAGAGATTCCAGTTATAAGCAAGTTTAGTTATCTGCGTCTCTGTTAGAAGAAGCAATCAGTAGTTCAAGGTCTCTCACATACTAGTGGTAATTACAGTATTGCTTGTGATCTACTGAAGGAGAGATATAACAGGCCTGAGAGAATTATATTTGCCCATGTACAGTCCCTTTTGAGTGGCCATGTCCCTGGGAAGGCCAAGGGACCCAAGTATGTGACTCAACTTTGGAGTCTCAGAAATGAGATACTGACAAACATCAGAAGTTTAGAGGCCCTAGGCGTGTCAGGCAAGCAGTGTGAAATCTTCCTAACTCCCATCATCCTGTTCCGTCTGCCCAATGAGATTCGTCTGAGTGGGCGCAAGGGTGTTGACATGAGAGTGACCTCGACTGGCTTCACGTTTCTACAACAAGAAATTGAGAGCATCGAGAAGTCAGAGGCCTTCAAGGACGTCACCGTGGGTAAGAGGGAGAGTCTGTCTTCCCCTGAAGAGAAGAAGAATTGGCAGACGCGGGAGCCTAAGGGAAAGGTATCATCCGCGGCTGCATTACACACATCTTCGGAAGGTGAGAAGCTCCTTTGTGGATTTTGCAACAAGAAACACAGCCTGAGAGATGCTTTGAGACCCAGAGACTTAGTGGAAAAGAACGTTAGAAAGAATTAAGACTGCTGGTGTGTGTTTCAAGTGCTTAGGCAAAGGACACATTGCTACAGGGTGCTATGCCAAGTGTCAGAAATGTAGAGGCTATCACCACCATCTCATTTATGGTGTCAAGATAGATACTAGTAAAAGTGAACCTGTAAGAAATGAGTCAGTAAAGGCAACTTAAGAACTAGCTGCTGATCATAGTAATGGAGAAGCAAGTAAGAGTCAGGCTACTAATTTGCTGGAATTTTATTTAATATATCAGTAAGCAGTAAGGAGACATAAATATACTGCAAACTGCTCAGGTGAGAGTTGCAGGAGCAAATGGTGTTCTTCATAGGGCCAAATTGTTGTTTGATAGTGGCTCCAGTAGGACATATGTCAGTAGTAGACTGTTAAGAAATGCAAACCCACATGGAACCCAGCAAACCCATTTCTTATTCAGTATTTGGAGGTAATAATTCCTTCATTATAAAGCAGTGCAACCTGTTTGATCTGAAGGTTTGATTGCAGTGATGCACCACACGTTAACAGCTGTAGAGACTCCAGTGATATGCCAACCCTTAGTGAGAACCACTGTGCCTGTAGGTATACTATGCAAATTTCCTGTGCCTCTTGCGGATGACTATCAGAGTGATTCCTATATGGATATAGATACACTAGTGGGTCAGGATGCTTACTGGAAATACATAATGTCTAATGAGTCTGTGCAAGTGGGAGGCGTAGTGGCCCAAAGATCATTGTTTGGCTTGGCATTATCAGGCTTCAATGCTGACACTAGTTCTAAGGTACCAGCAACCTCCACAGATGTTGGGTGTATTTCTAAAGTGTCTGATTATGATGTAAGCAAGTTTTGGGACTTAGAGACTATAGGATACAGTCCAAGGAATCAGATCATAAGTTTGAGTCAGATGCTGCCTTGCAAGAGTTTTTGTTAAAATGTTTCATATGCTGAAAGCAGATATGAAGTGTCATTACTGGAAAAGTGACTCCTTGAAAAGTGCCCCACCAACAAATGAGAAACTTAAGTGAAGAGACTAGATAAGTTACATGCCAAACTAGATAAAGATGTTGAGTTGAAACTGCATATTACAAGGTTTGTGAGGACTGGTGCAAGAAGGTATTGTTGAGGAAATACATAGTAAGGAGATAGTCTGTGAGAATCCTACCTTTTATATGCCTCACTGCCCTGTTGTTAAAGAAACTAGTAACAGTACCAAGGTGAGACCTGTCTTGATGCTTCATGCAGTGGGTATAATGGAATTTCACTGAATGATTGTCTCTTGAAGGGTCCTTCACTCAACACAGATTGAGTAGAAGTGATGATCAGGTTTAGAATATGGCCTATTGCTCTTACTGCTGATGTTACCAAGGCCTTTCTACAGTTGTGTGTGAAAAGACGAGACAGAGATGTCACCATTTCTTGTTGAGAGATGAGGATGAGATTACATGAGATTCCCATGGTTCCCTTTGGAAACACTGCCAGCCCATTTCTATTGAATGCCACAATAAAACATCATTTAGAGAAGTATCCAAGTACTGAAGTAATACAAGAACTGAAAGAGGATATGTATGTAGATAATGGCTGAGTGGTGCTGACAGTGTGGAGGAAGCTGCCTGCAAATATAGAGAGGCTTGTGAGGTTTTGGCACATGCTGGCATGCCTCTGACTAAATGGGTTTCAAACAGTAAATTAGTAACTTCCATGTTTCAGGATAAAGTTGATCTAGTACATGGAGGAGAAGGTACTAAAGTGTTAGGCCTACAGTGATGTAACACTTCGATGAGTTTTCTTTGAAGGAATAGAATTGAACACCCAGACTGAGTTGACATATACCAAAAGAAGCATGCTGAGCTTGATTGCCAAGATCTTGACCCTCTAGGTCTTATCAATCCTTTGTGATGTTTGGCAAAATACTTTTTCAAGATATTTGAGGCTGGGCCTCAGTGGGATGATAAATTGCCTTGCTGTGATGTGGAAGCATACAATTTGAAAGATGGGTCCTGATATGCATCTCTCAGGATTGGAAGATGGACAGATGTTATTTTCCTTTTCTTAAATGGAATAGCCTTACTGATGTAGAGCTCATGCCTTTGGAGATGCTAAAAAGTCAGAGAGAGGTTACAGTGCCTGTGTATATATCCGGTACTCTGCTACCAGATGGTGCCATACAGGTGGTTGCATTAGTCACTAAAGGCTAGAGAGTGGCACCGGCTAAGACTCATAACTCTGCCCAGATTGGAGCTGATGGGAAGGCTTTATTGTGTGCTAGATTAGTAAGCTTTGGAAGCATGCCCTTCATCTAAATACATGAATGCCAAGGTGTTTTGCTGGACTGATTCACAGATAACTCTAGCTTGGGATCAAGGTGACCCTGTGGAAGTGGAAAATGTTTGTTGCAAACAGAGTCTCAAGCAGAAATTCAAAAGCGTACTCCACCAAGTTCTTGCATCACTGCCCTGACATGAGAACTAGCTGATTTAGTTTCAGAGGTGTCTTAGGTGATCAGATTGTATCACTTAAATTGTGGATGTAATGACCATCTTGGCTAGCTGAACCCTCTTAGTATCAGTATGTGGGAAGGAAACAGAATCAATTTGTGCTAAAATGAGGAGTACAAGACTACTTGGAGGTCTTCCTAGCATATGTAATTGTAGACCCCTACTCCACCTGTGGTTTGAGTTTGAGAGGTGGGGTGACTTTAGTAAAGCTTCAACGTGTTGTTGCTTGGTGTTGAGGTATACATACAATTGTATAACACCTGGATAATAAAGATTTCTGGTCCACTTTTCAGCCAGTGAGTTGGATGATGCTAAGGTAAAGATGTTTTATCATGTACAGAGAGATATGTTTCCTCATGAGATTAAGGCTCTGCTGTGACAAGCCTCTTCCTAAACAAAAGTTGATTAATCTAGTCCCTTTCTAGATGATAAAGGTTTATTGAGAATCAGAGGTAGACTGGAAAATGCTGAATTGAGCTTGACTGTAAACATCCAATAATAGTTCCAAAATGTCACCTAGCAAAGCTACTGGTCAAGTTTCACCCATCTTTTTCTCAAACATGCAGGTGTTTCTACTATTGTATCTACCTTGAGAGAAAGTTTCTGATTAGGGAATTAGAAGAATTGCAAGACTGTGATCATGAATGTAAGATGCCAGAGACATGACTCCAGAGCTTGTAGCCAGCCAGTAGCCTCACTACCAGAACTGAGAGTTAAAGCTGCTCCACCATTTACAGTGACTGGCCTGGATTTTGCTGGTCTCTGTTTTGCTCTGATTTCCTTCTTAGAAATTTTACATTTTACTGTTCACCTGTGCTGTTGTCAGAGCTATACA
The DNA here is from genome assembly GCF_024679095.1 of Eriocheir sinensis. Taxonomy (NCBI): domain Eukaryota; kingdom Metazoa; phylum Arthropoda; class Malacostraca; order Decapoda; family Varunidae; genus Eriocheir; species Eriocheir sinensis. The sequence goes on from NC_066559.1 coordinate 11,641,946, forward strand.
TTTAGAGCTCACTGACTCTATGAGTGTTGAGGATTGCATGCTTGCCCACGCAGATTCATTGCACGGAGAGGGCTACCTTCAGTGATGTACTCAGATAATGCCAAAACTTTTGTTGTTTGCAGTGGCAAATACAAAAGGGTTATGGTCACATATCTCCACACTGAAGTTTATAGTCCCCATTCTCCATGGTGGGGAGGATGGTGGAACGTCTGATAAGATCTGCTGTCAAGTCTGCCATGAGGAAAACTTTAAGTGTTAAGTATATTTCCAGAAGTGAACTAGAGACTGTACTACATGAAATAGAAGCATGTGTAAACTCAAGACCTCTCACTTGTAGTTGGGGATGAACTTAATAGTGCTTCTGCCTTTATCTCCTTACATTTCCTCATTGGCAGAAATGCTAGTACTCACTCTGAGTTGGACCCCAAACCTTCCTGTATTTCCTCAAGATCTGAGGAATAGAGAACATTTGAGAAACCAGACGTTAGACAAATTTGGAAGAGGTGGAGCTCAGATTATATTTCCAATTTGCCCCAGTTGTTAAGGGTTTCACTTCAAAATGCAGTATTAAAAAGATGACTTAGTCCTGGTGAAGGAGTGACAACATTCCAAGGCTACAGATTGGCCCCTGGGTTTGGTTGTAGATATTCTTCCTGGTCGGATGGTGTTTCCAGAAGTGTAAATGTGAAGACTTCCAGAGGAGTACTAAATAGGGCAGTTCAGAAGTTACATAACTTGGAAGTATCTAGCCATGAGTATACTGATGTTAATGAGACTGTCCAAGACTTACCTGAAGTTGATGCAGCTGTCCAGGGGTCCTCAGATTTAGTCCACTTCCTGAGACAGCTGCTGAAACCTGTACTGCTCTGGTAGGTCTGTTAAAGTTCCTAGAAAACTTGACTTGTAATTTCAGTTGAAGTTCAAGTTGACGGACCAGTTTTGAGGCTGTGAATTGTATTTCGTAAGTGATATGTATGAATAATTAAGGTTGATGCTTTATACCAGAAATACAGTTGTCATATGTAATAGAGTGCTAGACCTATGTGGGGAGATATGTTGAAGTTAGTGAAGAAGTTATTTAAGTTTCCAGAAAGTACAGTTTCTTTAATTACTCCTCCACATATTTTTATAAATCCAGAAGTTTAGCTGAAATTACTGAATCCATTATTTTCCTTTATTATAATTAATTTCATTTAGTTTCTGTAAATCAAGTTTTGTATTCTTATTGAACTGAGATAGGTATATATTTGCCTTTCGGGTTTTGTCTGTACAAGTTCCTGTCGTTGAAAATAAACACGATTCAGCAAGAAGAGCGAGACCTGCCGCCACCAGCTCCTTTCTCACCCTCCGTTCACCTCCAGATTTTAGCCACGGTGTTGATAATTTCAACACTGAGGTTTTCTCCGGCAAGTCTCCATGCAGGCCTCCTTCCCAACACTAGTACCTCATGGGCGTCCCCGTGGGTCCCTGTACTCAGGGCTGTAGTTTACTCTATAACAACTGCAACAAACACCAAAGATCACCTGAACTAGGCCTATGTAGTTGCCCTTTGCCCTCTCGTCCATCTTTCTTAGCAAGCTCGGCGCCATGTCCATGAAGCACAAGTTGATGCGTCGTAAGCCACATCTAGTGATTCGTCAATCTATAACAGAAAGTGAGCACGTTTATGACAGGCAGTCAGACAGGTTGAGATATGACAGAGAGGATGGCTGACAGTTGTACAAGCAGGAAAAAAGGCAGGCCTGTAGGTGTAAGTAAAGGTGTGTTGTTAGTCTGTTCCAAACAAACAGGTAACAAGATAACGGGAAAAAAAGACGTGTGACGAAATCGAATGAACTGCAGTAGTATATCTTTTTGTGTATTTCATTGAATCTTCAAGTGAAATTAGCTGATGAGGAAAGAAACGTGTGACGAAAATAACGACCAATAATACTAGAGAATCATAAGACAGCTGTATATTCATGGCAGAACTCACGGTTTGGGGGAGAATTGTGTTGATAAGCCTCCGTCTGATGTCCATTGGGATGGAATAATAGCTCTTCGAGGCGCACAGGTTGGCGACGGCCTTCTTCACCTGCATGTTCGCGTTTTAGATAAAAGGCCTGAGGTTTCAAACTCTTCACCAAATGATCTTCATACATGTGTCGCTCCCCCTAGATGTAACTATATGCATTGCCAACGCTCCTACCCCTCTCTCATCGTTCCTTCCTGACTTTTCTTCTCTTTCATTATAAATTACATATATGATGCAGAAACACATCACTTTACGTTCTCATACATTTCCCTCCCTCATCCTATCATGTTCAAAAGGTTTTATTATGTTTCCTCGTAGTAGTACGATCTCACTTCCTCTTCCCGCTGATCCTATTGTTTTTTCTCTCGTTTTTCAAATTTCCTTCAATCGACCACTTATAACCCTCAAGTGTCACTGTACATCCCTACCACCTACCTTTCTCCCTTCTCGCATTTATCATATTTTCTTAAGGCTACTTTTGTTTTGTATACCTCCTCTCTCCTCCCTGCTCTCCCAGTCTCGCTAGTTTATTATTTTCTATGGGCCTAATGTACACTATACCATCCCCTACTATTTTGTTATCCTTTTATTCTAAGTTACGTATTCTTTCGTTCTCGTATCCTCCCTTCCTGCAGCAGCTTAATCCATATCTTATAATTATTGACTTATTTAAACATTACATTTCCATTTTTCCAACTATGACCCTGTGTCACTGTCTTCCTTCGCCGTCATATAATCAACTCACTCGTATGCGACGATGACACGCCGGTATGCTGTAGATTTCATTTACGTAAAGGCTATTGATAACTTCCTCCAGGTTCTCACCGTCGCCAATGTTAAGATTGCTCTTCGCCCAGTCCGTCAGCTTCTCATTAAATGCCCTGCACTGTGAAAGGTTGAACAGGAAGAGTTAAAGAATAGTTCAAATGGAAGGAAATGTCATTTTTCTTATACAGGAAATTTCAGACGTAACCGCCTCCACTTACCGCTGACCACGACAAAGCTTCCCGGACCTCCTCAAATACATCAAATATCTCGGCTGAGTTCACCTTGAGGCATCGTCGAAGGACATACACTTTAGGAACGCCTTACCACTGCGTAGGTCTGCCGGCCTCAAAGAGGTTTTGTCGTAAAACAGTTTCTTGGCGCCTAACAAACACTAGAAAAGAAAAGTATGTAGTACTATAAAATTTCCATGATCTTAATACCCAACAAACATTATGCTGTAACCATATTAACTTTTTAAATATGTCCTCCCATGCCGACCAGAGACCACCAATCCATGCAGTTCTAGATGGACAGGGTTTGTTGTGATTGTGAATTAAACATTAACTTCCATCTCTTTCAAGAGGAGTCAAGACACCTCTTTCCGAGATTGACCTCTTTTGGCCTCTTGTTCTGTTTTCTTTTATTGAAGCAGCGTTTGTGGTTGTTTTGTTCTGCTTCTTTGTTTGTGCCATATTACATATGGAAGGTGGAGGAAGCTTATTTTGAGTTGATTTGTAGAGTGGATATAGAAAGGAAAAAGACCGTATATTGAATATTTCCATTTTCTTGGCGCGCTTAATGAAATTTGAAAAAAATATGGTATGGTGACTGTCAAGTGTTGAAATATCGAATTATTTGAAAGACGTTAATTGGCTTTTAAATTTTGTCTACACTTTCTTGATCTCTGACCTGTATTGATCTGTTGATTTATCCTTGACGGGACCTGGTGGCTTCATGGGTATATGCGTTGATCGGCCCAGGAACCTAGAGGTTGCGAGTTCGATTCCCGGTTCTTGGTGGCTGCTTGGTGAGAGAAGTTAGCTCTTTCTTTGTGACCGTAGCAGAGCTAGGATGGTCTGAGCTACCTTGGTAAACTGAGGGATTATCAAAACCCTGTCAAAGGTTTCTCAGTAAATATGATATGATTGCTCATGAGACTAAGGAATATACGGACTAGTTCTCACCGCACTTGTCTTTTCACCAACCACTCATTAAAAAGATATGAGGGAGAGCTGAGGCGGCTTGGCGCCAGCTGCCGTCTCTCGGAATAAGGACAACGGGATCTATCTACTTAAACTATGTCACACAGTAAGAATAATTCATTTTATCTTTAGAACACTAAAACTCACAAAGACAGACGGCACTTTCCTAAACACTTTTTGAAGATTCCGCGTATAGCCCATGCGCACTGATTTTAGTCTATCGGTCATTGTTTTATGTGGATACACAAAGGGTGCACGATTTGGATGTTGCTTCTATGGAAAGAGAAAGTAATCGAGCTCCTGCTCTACCCAGGCAAGGTAGATCCCCAACATGTCTTCACTTAACTTAGCGAGGGTGCTGGCGCCGACGGTACTATTTTGGTGATAGGTAGGCGCTCCCTCACCATGGCTGGAGACATCCTCCATGTCTGTAGGTTAGATATCTGTAAGGGAAGGAAGTTTACCAGTGATCCTCTGACCGTCTCATCCTCACCATTGCTTTTCTCTTGTTTTGGCTGTTGCACCTATCATTATTATTATTTTATTAATGTTAATATTATTAGGTAGCAGTATTGTTGTTATTATTATTGTAATTATTATAATTATTATTACTCGCTTGGCTAGTAGTAGTATTGTTATTTTAAGTAATATTATTATCATTATTGTTATTATTATCTGTAGTTTTATTATTATTATTATCAGTAGTAGTAGTAGATAGTAAAATAGTAGTAAAAGTAGCAGGGAGTAATTGTGATAGTTGCAACAATATATAACTTATATAGCAATGGAGTGTCTTTACAGTCAGCGTAAAATGAAACAAAGTTACCATTTCCGGCCATCACTAGCATCTGGTAAATGGTCATTGGGCTGTATGGAAGTTCATATTGGCCAACTTGGCCACACTGAGGAGAGTTGGCGAGGACTGTTCGCGGGAGGCAGGTACTTTCTGTCTTTGGTCTGACGAAGGGCTTCAAGTAGCTGCATAACGGAGGTCATCCGGAACGTGTCGCTCTGTTATTGCTAACTCATGTTCGACCTCAGGGTTGCGTTCACCTGGCGGGTGGGTCAGCGATCTTGGATAAACGTTTTTCTTGTTTTGTTTTTTCTCGGCAAGGTTTTTCCTTCCCCAATGCAACATCTTTGACTTTTCTCTAGTATACTTATTATCTAAAATCATTGTATCATCATACTGTTTTACATATATTATTTAACTTGCACAAACAGACATAGATAGATTGACGAATAAATGTGGAGAGAGAGAGAGAGAGAGAGAGAGAGAGAGAGAGAGAGAGAGAGAGAGAGAGAGAGAGAGAGAGAGAGAGAGAGAGAGAGAGAGAGAGAGAGAGAGAGAGAGAGATAGAGAGAGAGAGAGTACTTTCTAAATGAGTATTGGCTTGGATACACCTTTGGTATTGAAAACAAAAAAAGTTTGTCAGACCATCTCAGAAACATAAGTGAAAACTAAACCATATAATATTTATCAAATTAAAAATTAAAAATTTGTATTCAATCATATTACTTCTGAAGGAGGTTAGATTTCTAATGAAAATGTGAGAAGCAGGTTGGGTCCCGAATGTATTAATGTAATGGTGAGCAGAGGTAGATAAGAGGTAGTATGTATCGGGTGAGGGGTAGTTGAGAAGAGTATGGGTGAGGGTAGTTACGGAAGAGGTATGGGTGAGGGTAGTTAAGAGTATGGGTGAGGAAGCTGGGCGAAGAGTATGGTGAGGGAGGAGAGAAGAAGAAGAGTATGGGTGAGGTAGTTAATGAAGAGCAGGTGAGTGGGTGAGGGATGGAGAAAGACAACGAAACACATCAGGTTAGAGTTGGTACAGATAGACTAAGGA